>NC_135783.1:212456971-212526971 GCF_051106095.1 Pogona vitticeps
CCAGGTGTTCTTAGACTACAACTCCCAGAAACTCCAGGCAGCACAGTTGGTGGTGAAGGCTTCTGGGAACTGCAATCTAATAACACCTAGATTACTCAGTGTTGGGAGCCCCTGATTTAGAGTATAAAGGTGAAATACTCTTTTGACTTTCCTTGGTTTCAGCTTTGCTGAACATGATTAGACTTGTCAGTAAACTTGTCCAGACCTGGGGAAAGGAGGGGAAAGACAGATCCTAATGACCTAATTGTGTGACTTATTCAAAGCCCATGCAGCAATCATCTTTCCTCCATCACTCATACATGCAGTCCTAATAAGGTGATAATACTTTGATAAATGTTAGTACACAAAACTGAGTGAAAAGAGAGAGAGAAGAGTGTCCGAGCACGCCAAAAGGCTATCTAAAAAATGATGCAAGTCTTTCGCTTCCTCCTGCAATTCCACAAATCCCTGGGGCTTCACCATAGGGTTCTGCTTTCCCTCACCTTGTAATTTAGCACCAAGAACTCTGTATACAATACTGATTTCCCTTTTCCTCGATTCAAATAGTATGCCATCTTTCTAACCCTACAAATTTTAAATAGAACCAGAAGGATCCGTTGAGATGTTGCTTCACCTTGGCCATTTACTCCACCCCATAGTTGCCCCCCCCAAATCATCCCCATACCTTGATTTAGTCTATTTGTGGATACTTATCTGAAGATAGCGCATGCACATATGCAACTAGAACAACAATGGGTCATATAACATGAAATGCTATTCAGAGAAAATGCAATTGCAGGTCCTGTGTGTATATACTGAGGTATAAGCCCCACTGAGTAGATATATATAGGATTGTGCTGTACGGTGCTGACAATCAATACACTTCAAAGATGGCATTAGCGTGCTCAAAAAAGGAGGGTGGGAGAGGAACCCTGATGCTCCAAGGCAACAAAACGCATGATGGACAAGAAAGGCTTTTGCCAGTGCTTGGAAAAGTTCTGATTGAACTGTTATGTCTGCTTTTTTTACTTTGCTCAAAAGTAACAGATTAATGAGGGAAATATATTACCTACAATTTAACTTTTGTCAAGAGTTAAAAGCCTTGGCTGGAGGCACGGATTGATGCCTCAAGTCACAACACTCTTGAAAGGAGAAGAAAGAGAGGCTGGACGGAGGCTGGTGTTGGCGGCGCACAACATCAAGTAGGCAACTGAAGAGAAGAGCAAAGCTGTGTCAGAACAAGAGATGCCAGCAGAATTAATTGCTACACTAGGAAGAAGCTGGGTGGTGGAGAGGGGAACTGGTTCTAAATCTACAGGTCCTGCAGGTAGCAGGTTATTCCTGATGAGTTTCTGCTTCTTTTAAAAGAGAGGAAGCCCTAGATCCTTATGCTTTCATCCATGCTATATACAAGCATTTATCTTAAGACACCTTTCAAATTCCTGATTTCCCTTTAGGAGTTTAGAGCTTGGTCAGTGAAATACATAATTATACTTGTTAATTTTTCATTCCCGCTTAGTTTTTTGACTATATGTAACTTTCCTTGGCTTGAATTCGACTGTTGGTCAATTCCTTTTCCCATACTCTGCTGCTTAAAGTAGCCAGTAACTTCTTAAATGCAGCTGAACATTAATTTGCTTGTGTGTTTGCTTCTCCCCAAAGATCTCCAGAATGGTAAGAGTTAGAAAAGTGAAATCTTGTATTGATACTATTGAGATCCAAATTTAAAAACTGTGTGGCGAGTCATATCTGTCCTAGTTTTTCTGGCTTTGGGTTGTGGAAGTTGTAGCTCTCTAGATGAAACAGTTGGCTCTGAAATAGGCAGATCTCGAAATGCAAAATTTTGCACAGGTACTACTGAGATTGCAGCTTAACCTGATCACTTATCTCTTGACCAGCTGTGAGATTCTGGGAGTTGTAATCCTGTAACTGCAAGAGTCAGAGTTGGAAACATGCACATTTGCACAGATGCTACTGATCTCTTGACTTAAATAACTGGATAGATTACATTTTGACTGGTCATGCTGGCTGGGAATTGGTGGAGGGTTTGTATGCGGCATGTGTATGGGGGCTGGGTACTCAGCTGAACATGGGGCTGAAGGGAAAGAAAGACCAGAGTGATATCAGCCCTCCCAGGAGCTCCATAATTGGAGTTTTCAGGAGAGCCTGGGCTGTTATTGGTGCTTGAGCTGACACTTACCTTCTGTTTGGAGCTTTCTGGTTCTGTTAAACTATTACTTTCATTGACAAAGTGAGATTTGCTGAAACTAACTTCAGTTTGTTTGGGTTTTTCAGATTTTTTTCACAGAAGCAATATTCAGCTGTTCAGAGAACCACCAATTCTATTTGAGTGCTACTTCATACTTCATTGATTTACTTCAGATTGGTTCAGAAGCTGATAAATGCTTTGCTTCACTTCAGACTCCAAATGATTTCTCAACCCAAAGCACATCCCAGCTGATAATTAAAGAGCTCCTGCTTCTATCCCAGGAGATTCTCATGTTATACGCAATGAGACTGATTGTATGCAAGCCTGATAAGCTGTAGGACAGAAGCAGTAACTCTTCAATTTCCTAAAAGCTCCATCAGTGACATTATGCACAGGCATAATTTATGAAGCAGGATTTTATCCTTTAAGTATATTTTATATTATTTTTATTGTTGCTTTGCAACTACACATTACATTTCTTGTTACCTAAGAGGTAACTACAATAGTTATTTCCAAGTTCTGCCAGAGCAAAATGTCATGTTCTTCATCTGGTGCACAAACAATTCATCACTGCTGCATCTGTGAATGTATTAGATAAAATATTACTTCACGTCTAAATGAAGCTTGGAAACATTACTGCACACATTACCATGTGAAATTTACTTTTTGTTTTTAAGGTGTTCTGTTGCTAGCTTCTGACAAGTAATGAATAATGTTACTTCTTAGTAACTCATTAATGAACATTATATTTTTTGCAACAAAGGCCCTCAAAGGCCCCCAAATAACCCCCAAGTTACCATTCTGCCAGTAAAATACAAAACACTACATTTTGAAGTAACACACATTCAGTAAACAGTGAACTATTGTTAGTGTAATAGGTAGCATTGCTTCTTACATCAATAATCTAGGCATATTAGTAGTTGTTTTCTTTTTCAGGGTACAATTGCTGAGTCATCGCTACTGCACAAAATACTGGATTACAGGTAAAGTTGGATGCAGCTACCTTGTGTCTCTTTATTGGGAGGAAGATGGGGTACAAATTAAATAAGTAAATATGTATACTTTATTATATGTCACTTCTAAAGTCTGTCTCTGAACCAGCATAGAATGGGCACAAACTGGCATAATGGCGGTTCGTGATGGTTAGCAGTTTGTTGAGGTCCACAAACCACACTGATTTTTTTAAAAAACAAACTGGTTCTTTTAGCCCATCTTAAATGAAGGCTTTCTGTGTAGCTGAGCTACACAGACACACACCCCCATCATGGGTTTCCCACCCCATGGGCCCCTTCATGGGCTTCAGCACCTACCTCACTTCTTTTGGACCTCTTTGGCCACTGCCACACTGTTCAGCCCAGTAGGACAGTAGGCCAGGGGTCACAGAACTTTTTTATCTTTTACCCCCCCAAAAAATGTATATACGCCAACATGACCCTGCCCCCTCCTAGCACCACCCCCTCCACTCTCGCCGTCCGCGGCTGACCCCCCTCCCCACCTCTGCGCTCGCCCAAGAACTGTGGCCGCTGGCCAAGCAGCCAGTCTGGAGCTGCCATGCCGCCAGGAAAGCGCGTCCTTGGTGAAGGGAGGTGGGCACGGCAGGGCCAGAAGGTCCACCGGCAATGAGCTCAGGTGAGGCAGGGCGGGAAGGAGGCCTCCTCGCCAGCGCTCGCTTCCCTCCCACCAACGGAACGCCTGCCTACACACAGTATTGTCGGAAATAAAATGCCTGGGGGTAATGAAGAGGGTCATGCTGCCGCAACCGTCCTCATTACCCCCAGGATTTTCATTTTTATCCCATTTGGGGTAATTTATCCCTTTTCCCTGACCACTGCAGTAGGCTGTCTGGGGCTTACTTGCTGCCCCAGTGCTTCTTGGGAGACTTAGGGTATTGTGGGAAGCGTAGTTCTTTAGGGCTACCTATTTATAAGTCCAATGGGCAGCAAAACTACACTTCCCACAATACCCTAAGCCTCTCAGGAAGTACTGGGGCAGGAAGTAGGCCCCAGACAGGCTACTGTCCGGCTTGGCTGGGCAGTGGTGGAGGGAAGGGGGAGGAAGCCTAGAGCAAGTTAAGGGTGGTGCTGGGGACTGTGGAAGGGGGCTTTTGGCGGGGGAAATGAAATGAAAGCAAAACACTCATGATGAAAAAGTTTGGCATTTTGTTTCTCTTTGTGAAACTGTGGTTCTCAAAACCATACATGAAATGTACCATGAACCAGCCTGGCTGATGGGGTTTTTTTTGGTTTGTGGTTTGATTGTGCCCATCTCCAGCCATGAGGGCTAGTTCACATTCAACTAAGGAAAAAGCATACATACTCTGTCGAGTCTGGCATTTTTGTACAATCAGATGAGTAAACCGTGGGTAGGTGTTATATTATTACCTCAAATAAAAAATACAAAAGGTCTATATTTTACTTATAATGTAATGTGCAATAAACTGACCTACTGTGGCCAAATGTTATTTACTGCAACCTGCATTCATCTCATGACCTAAACCATTACCTAATAGAGTGCTTGGTTACATGAGACTGAATCCTGATCAAATAGAGATTTTGTGAATGCCCCCCCCATCCCCATCCTGAGAATTGGAAAATTTACCTGTTTTGAGCAGGGATGCACTACCCCTGAAGGAACAGATGCATAAACGGGATTGCTTCTGGATCCAACATTCAACATTCAGATAACCACCATGGTGAAGAGTCTGTTACCAAATTCTGTTGATAATCAACTACATCATTTCTAGCTTTGACGACAGGGAGCCATGCATTGGTAACCTCACATTTAGATGACTTTAACAGGCTTTCTGTGGAGCTATTCTTGAGACAGGTTTGGGAGCTGAGTCAGTCCAGGAATTGAGGAGAACATCTGCCAATACACTATGACATCTTCTTCTGTAAGAACTGCACTGGCTGTTTTCTAGCTACTCAGGCATGTTTAGGGGTTTATTATTACCCTATGAAATGCCAAACAACTTTGGACCAGGCTACTTGACAGAATGCCTTCCCCTATTTAGAGACCTGCTAAATCACTAAAGATCCTTGGGGTAGGCCCTGCTGACGGTGGTGCATCTAAGCTGCATTGGATCACCACCTAGTGGCCACATGGCAAGGAGCCTTCTCTGTTCCCCTTCAACAATCATCCTTGGGCTCCAGCTTGCTACAGCAGAGGGGGCGATGGGGGAGCAAGGCTCCCTGCTTTGGCTCACTCAAGGAGACCAACTGCTATTTGGGTTCCCCTTCTGTATTATGGTCCTTCATTTCCAGCTGGTTACAGCAGAGGAAGAGATGGAAGAGCCATCTCCATTGGTTCAGTTGAGAAAGACACACACACACAGAGAGATCCTTGCACTTCTGAATGTATTTCCATTCTAGCTGGTTGTTATAAGAACAAGAGATGTGAATCTTGCCACCTTACTTTTGGTGAGAAACCAAGTAAAAATCCCTCTTTTCTCTTTTCAGTGATACTTCTCTGTGCAAAGTTGCAGTGGTCCCACCCACTCCATTTCAGAAATCTTGTGGGAGTTCTCTGATAGTTTTTTTCCCAAAGAAGAAACCAACCTGTTTCATCATAGAAGCAGATAGCATCCTGCACACAAAAGTTAAGGAACTGACAGAAAGAGAATATATCAAAAGACTGCAGAAAATCTTAAAATCAAAATTAAAGCGTGGAAATACAATCAAAGCCATAAATTAAACAGCTGGAAAATAAATCACTTCATGGACAATACCTGAGAAATATTGATGGAAAACATGATAATAACTACCATAACTACCACGTTACGATAATAGCTAAAACTGGATACTATTAAGAAAGAAGACAAAGGCTTGATCCTTGCTGCAGAAGAACAAGCACTCCAAACCAATGTGGTGAAAGCTAAGATTCAAGGAATTAGTGCTAACAACAAATTGTCAGAAAAATATGAAACTGTGTTACACCTCATCTGCAAATGTCCAGAGATTGCACAAACAGATTGCAAAATTAGACATGATAGAGTGGCAAAATTAGTGCATGGGTCATTATGCAAAAATATAACTTCTCAGCCTCCAAAAACCCATGGGAACATCAGGTAGAGAAGGTGTCAGAAAATTACAAAGTCAAGATATTCTGGGATTTGTGGTTCCAAACTGATAGACACCTTGAACATAACACACCAGACATAGTAGTAATAGAACAAAGAAATGTCTGGATCATTGACATTGCAATTCCAGGGGATGCCAGAGTTGAAAATAAAGAACTGGAAAAACTAACAATACAGAGACCTGACACTCGAAACATCTTCCTTATGGATGAAATACACTTCAGTGGTTCCTATAGTCATTGCGGCTTTGGAACAATATCAAGACATTTCACACCATATTATAAGCAGTTGCAGATCTCTGAAATAACATCATCAGAGCTACAAAAAAAGAGAGGCAATATTAAGAACAGCATACACACTGTGCCGATATTTAACAGATACTTAGATTTTGGTTAAAACTTGTACCTGTTACACGATACCAGTTAATGTTTTTATAATTTTGACTGTGACTGCTGCTGCTGCTGCTGCTGCTGCTGCTGCTGCTGCTGCTGCTGTTGTTGTTGTTGTTGTTGTTGTTGTTGTTGTTGTTGTTATTATTATTATTATTATTATTATTATTATTATTATTATTATTATTATTATTATTATTATTATTATTTAAAAAACTCCAGGCACAGTCAAAATTATAAAAACATTGACTGGTATTTTATAACAGATATAAGTTTTAACCAAAATCTAAGTATTTGTTAAGTATCAGCACAGTATGTATGCTGTTCCTAATATTGTATTGCTGTTTTTTTGTAACTCTGATAGTGTTATTTCCGAGTACTGCAACTGCTTATAGTACAGTGGTGCCTCGCTTAACGAGTGCCCCGTTTAAAGAAAAAATCGCATAGTGATGGCTTTGTTGCCATCGCTTTTGCGATCGCACAACGATCTTGCCTATGGGGAAAAATCGCTTTGCGATTTTTCCCCATAGGCACCATTTTCCCCCAGCTGAGCGGCGGGAGCTTTGAAGCCCCGCTGCTCAGCTGGGGGAAAATGTCGGCAATGGGCTGCGGCCTCGGAAGGACCCCGAAGCCACCGTCCCCTGCCGACAATTCCCTTCCGAGCTCTCAAAGGGCCCCCTCCGATATTGGAGAAAGCCCTTTGAGAGCTCAGAAGGCTCTCAGTGGCGGCGGGGGAAGGGTACCGGGGTGTTGAAGGCTTCCAGGCCTTTGCCTGGAAGCCTTGCAGACACCCCACCCACCCTGTCCCTGCCACCGGCAGCCTCCCCACGCCGCCTACCCCGGCCGTTCTTGGACGCCTGGAAGTCCGAGAACGGCTGGGGAAAGTGGCGCGGGGAGGCTTCAAGCATCGGGGACAGGCTGGGGGGTGGACCGGGGAGCTTGAAGCCTCTCCGCGCCGCCTACCCCAGCCGTTCTCGGACTTCCAGAAGTCCGAGAATGGCCGGGGTAGGCGGCGCGGAGAGGCTTCAAGCTTCCCGATCCACCCCCCAGCCTGTCTCCGATGCCGGTAGCCTCCCCGCGCCGCCTACCCAGGCCGTTCTCGGACACCTAGGTGTCCGAGAACGGGCTGGGTAGGCGGCGCAAGGAGGCTTTAAGCGGCGGGGACAGGCTGGGGGGTGGATCGGGAAGCTTGAAGCCTCCCCGCGCTGCTTACCCAGGCCGTTCCTGGACTTCTGGAAGTCCGAGAACGGCCGGGGTAGGCGGCGCGGAGAGGCTTCAAGCTCCCCGATCCACCCCCCCAGCCTGTCTCCGCCGCTTAAAGGGTAACCGGCAGTTGGTGGGATCCAAGCCCGGGATGCCTGAAAGGCATCCCAATCCCACCACCCTTCCCCCGCAGCTTGGATCCGAGCCGCAGCGGCTACCCCAGCCATGGCCGGACTCTAGGGAGTCCAGCCATGGCTGAGGTAGCCGCCATGGGTCAGATCCAAGCCGCGGGGGGGGAGGGAAAAAACCGGATAATCCGTTCCAATTGGAACGGATTAACCGGTTTTCAATGCATTCCTATGGGAAATGGTGCTTCACATAACGATGTTTTCACATAACTTTTTTTTTCTGGAACCAATTAACATCGTTATGCGAGGCACCACTGTACTGTGTGATATTTCTTGATATTCTGAAAGCCCCAATGACTATGGGGACTACTGAGGTGTGTTTCTTCCAGAGGCAAGATTTTCGATGGCAAAGTCTCTGTACTTCGTTAGTTTTTCCAGTCCTTTATTTTCAACTCTGGCATCCTCTGGAATTGCAATGTCAATGATCCGAACATTTCTTTGTTCTACTACTATGTCTGGAGTGCTATGGTCAAGATGTTTTATTATCATTGCGACCTTACCTAGACACGGGGGCGCTCACTTCCTTAGTACATGCGCTCGTAATCTCTAGATTAGACTATTGTAATGCGCTCTACGTGGGGCTCCCTTTGAAGCTGATGCAGAAACTTCAGGTGGTGCAGAATGCAGTGGCCAGACTCCTTACTGGACTGAGAAAATACCAACATATCTCTCCTACTCTGGCCATGCTGCACTGGCTGCCCATCCATTTCCGCATTGACTTCAAAGTGTTAATGCTTACATATAAGGCCCTAAACGGTTTAGGACCCCGATACTTGGCGGAACGCCTGCTCCCACCTAGATCTACTCGGATCACCCGCACGAGCCAGGAGGTGAGGCTGAGGAGCCTAACGCCAAGGGAGGCCCGAAAAGAAAGGACATGAAATCGGGCCTTCTCGGCGGTGGCTCCTCGCCTCTGGAATAACCTACCTCTGGTTATTCGTGCAGCCCCTACGCTGGGCACTTTTAAGAGTCAACTAAAAACATGGTTGTATGTTCAGGCCTTCCCTCCTGTCAATATTTAATTCTTTCTTTATTTTTTCTTTCATTTATTATTTGTTTTATTATTGTATATGTTATGGACTGTTTGTAAAATTCTTATGTTTTTGTATACACCTTATTGGAAGCCGCCCAGAGTGGTCGACCAGACCAGATGGGCGGGATATAAATCAAATAAATAAATAAATAAATAAATAAATAAATAAATAAATAAATAAATAAATAAATAAATAAATAAATAAATAAATAAATAAATACTACTACTGCTGCTGCTGCTGCTGCTGCTGCTACTACTACTACTACTGCAAAATCCCCAGAAAGGACACTGATGGAATTTGGTATACTTCTGAACAAAAAGAGAAAAAAACAAATAAAAAATAAAAGAGTTATGACCAGGAATCTTGTTCTTCTGGGAAGAAGCTGGGAAGTCTTGCCAGTGGAGGGAGAAGATCTTAGTCAGGAGTTTCAATATGGTGAGACTTAGAAAATTATTGAGAACAAGAAATTTTGGGAGTACTCTCTGCATCTGTAGTAAAAATAAGACACTTTTCAGAACTGATCTGTGTTTCCTGACTCTTTCACCATGTTCTTTTTCCCTTTGTGTTATCTTCTTCAGATTTTAATCCCATAGCCTGTTTTTAATGTGTTCATTTACCTAAATTCATTTTAAAGATTGTCATTGTCTCCAACTGACCCTAGCAACAGAGAGAATTGACTAAACAGTTACCATATTTAGGATTGCAATAAATTTTGTATGGCCCTTTTGAGAGCAACATTAGTTTAATGCTAGGCTGATGAAAAGTCACTGGCTGACAAACACTATTACTGTACTGCTATGACTGTTATTATTTACAATAATAAGAAGAATAAATTTAATTTTAACAGCAATTTTAATTTGATAGGATAACTTTTTAAAAATTGATTTTTTGTAATTTTTTTTAAAGCACCTATACCTAGCAGGGAATATATAAGGAGGCCAAACAAATCCTTCTCCATTTTGAAACTTCTAAAGGTTAAAGCCTGTCAGTTGAATTTCACAGATTCCAGGAAGGGCTGAAGAAGTCGTGCCAAGTCTTCATTGTAGACCAGTGATCAAACATCTCCTCATTACACTTCAATATTGTTGCCTCTAAAGGTCACAGTTGCTGAACATAATCACACAAAATCAAAACTGCAAACTTTATATATCATAGAGGTAGTAAATAGCTTGGAGGTTTATTTTCTGGTGCCTGAACAACATTCTGAACTCATTTATAAATTCCTGGCTACTGTGGCATGAACCAGACAGAGTCTGTAGCAACTAACCAAAGCTTCAATTAAATCAATATCCTGTAAAATATATATTCTCGATAATTTATTGGGTCGCCACTGACTAGTCTAATGAAGCAATGTTACGAAGTAACTTTCATTTGCATACTTTAAGCAACAACACACACACACACAGACACACACACACACACACACACACGTCCTGCCTTTTCTCGCCTCTCCTGTTTAAGGAAACGGGTCTCTAAGCAAACAATTTGCAGGTCAGGTTCCTGAGACTTTTCTTTTGCACACTGTACAAAAGGCATATCCAGAATTTGCTTAGCAGATTTCTGCGAAAGGCAATAAATCATGCAGCGTCCATTATTTTCCCTTTCACTGATTTTACTCAACATTAATTTAGCCAATCTGTCACCTCCTGAGAAGCAGAGGCCAAAAGCAGGGTATAATTAAACATCAAGAAAGAGGGTAGCCAATCACATTGGCACAACCAACACCTATTCACAAAAGGAATTATATATATATAAATAAAATTGTGGTTTCAAATAATGGGAGTGCATGGGTGTAGAATGAAATAAATTTTTCTGTGTGTGTGTGTGTGTGTGTGTGTGTGTGCGTGCATGCACATGCATGTACTGTTTCATTCTACACTCATGAACCCCCTTATTTGAAATCACAATTATGCCTTGTTCTATTTAGCTGATAATATTCTCTCTTATACAGCAGGGACACTGCAAGAATAATGCAAATGGTGGAAAGCAAGATCTAAAGCTGTCCAACTAACATGGGATGCATTTTAACCCTGGAGTAGGGTTGAGTCCCATAAGAGAACTAAATTTGCTCTATTGGTTGTTGCTTTTGAGACTTATGGATATTCTGTGCTTTAGGGTCTACATTCAAATAATGACAAAGGACACCATTCAATCTTTGGTGCAAAAATTGGGCAACTGCAATTGTAAACACCACCACGTTGTTTGTAAAGCGAGCCAGTCCACAAGTAAGCTTACAGGCCATCAAAATGTCTATTGAAGGGATAAAGTAGTTCCCCTTTCGTGTTGATTATTTATGTTTGGACAGAAAGGATGCTTTTCATTGACCTGGTGAAGTTCTCAACAATGGTTCAAAAGTTATTTAAGGGTTTTCCTGTTCTAAGGTGGCAATTGCTATATTGTGCCTCTTAGCTGTATCCTGAAGCTAGGAAGCAGCCAATTATCTTACTATTTTCAGGGAGAACCTAATGCACACTCTGTGTAGAACCTGTTTCTTCAATTCCTGGGGGCTTGTGGTTTGAATAGAGAGAAGTGGTGGGAGGCACCTCCCTGCTTAGTATATAAGCCACCTGTACCTTTAGCTATAGAATGGGGCCTCACTAGATAGATTGGGGGAATACTGTAGTATAAGGTATAGGCAGCAGTCCTCCCATGCATGTGGTTGCTCCAGTCTCTTGTCAGATCTTCCATTTCCTCTCAGAATTGCCTCCACCAAAATTTTCTCCTCAGAATCTCTTACAGCAGCTCTTACAGAAATGTATGTCTAAGCCAAACACCATGTTATGTGCCATCGAGTCATACCCGATTAATAGCAACCCTAATATGGCTTTCAAGGTAAGCAGTACTGTTATGCCTCCACACCTTGCAGTGAGGTTCCATGACTGAGCAGGGATATGAACCCAGGCCTCCTGAGTCCTACTCTATCCACTACACCATGCTGGCTATCAAGTCAGAAAAGCCACAGGGAAATGGTATCTGTTCTGTAATGGTCTGTGGAGCCCCTGACACTTCTGTTTCTGTGAGACTTGTGAGAAGGACTGGGGCACATCTGTTCAAGCATGAACCTCAAGGCCCCACTAGATGAGATGCTGATTCTGTCATGGAGCACAGTGCACCCTTAAGTATAAGTTCTCACCTGACCTTGCCTCAATCCACATTTGGAAACATTCTGTTTGCTTGTTTGTTGTGTAAAGAGGTGAGGGGGATGGCATGTCAAAATAGGGCCTTCTCGGCTGTTGCCGCCCCAACTTTGGAATGTCCTCCCTAGAGAGATCCGCCTGGCTCCAACACTCTTGGCTTTTCGGCGCCAGGCAAGGACCTTTCTGTTCAGCCAGCATTGTAATTAAACAGTATTCCCTAGCTGGCCACATGAGCAGCAGGACTTATTAATTTTAATGTTTTAAAAATTGTTTTAATATATGCTATTTTATATTGTCTTTTTAAATGTTTTTAATGTTTTTAAGTTTTAATGCTGTACGCCGCCCAGAAGCCACTGGCAATGGTGCGGCTAAAAATATTGTAAATAAATAAATAAATAAATTGCAAAACAGCACAACTTTATTGGCAGGTCTGAAGTCCCAGGCTCACTGCTTATCTGAAAGGAGTCTCTTAGACTTTTCTCTGAGTACACTCTGTATGTATGCGTGTACATGTGCATGTGCATGCATACATGTGTGTACTTGAGTCCATATACATGCATATGTCTCCACGTTGCAGTACAGGAACTTGCTTTCTACCAGGAGAGACATCTTGTTCTGTAGCCCAAAATGGCACCTTCGGGCAGCCAGTGGTTCTCCAAGATCTCTGGCAAAGCTCATTCCCACCCCACCCCACCCCAAACCTGCTGTCTTACCCTTTTAATGGCAGATGCCAGGATGGACCCTGAGACTTGTTGTATGCAAACTAGGCACTCAAAGCAGGGGAGCTGTAGCCGTTTCTGGCAAAACACCTATTAGCCTTAACAGGTTCCCACCAACACAGTTAGGAAGGAGTGCCTACCTGCTTCTCTCTCCATGGTCACTTCTCATACTTGGAAAGCAACCCATTTGAAGAGTGGAAGGGATTCACATGCAGGCTGTTCATGTAAATAAGAATCGTGGAAAACTGGGGTTCTTGCTCTCGTAGAGAGCCTATGGATGAGACTGAGAGCAGAAACAGAAGAGTCCAGCCTTTCGTCTCTTAGCATGTTGTCGAGAACCAGGTACGTAATCACGAACGTGGGCCACTGTGGTGTGATGGCCCTGTCCAGGGCTGGATCAGGGGCCACTTGCCTCTTGTGACTGGAGCCAGATGGGACCACATGTTGTGATAAGAGATATTTCTGAGTCATTATTTTTGATCCAAAGGACGATATTTATTTCCATAGGCTTTATTCTGGGGTTGTTTATTCCTTTTTAGTTGCTCTTCTTCCGTCTTGGGGAAGAAAGTAATCCTTAGGTGGGTATTTAAATGAGCATCAACATGGAAGCCCAACTGCCACCTGCTAGGTTTCATACTTTATAATCTAGCGACGCAAAGGAGATGAAAACCCCAAGGTTAATAAGATTATCACCATTCTTTTTGACATCTAAATCTGCGCTACCAGAGCTTCCTTCACTGAGCAGAAGATTGCAATCATCGCCGAGGTCCCCAGTTTTTGCTTCTGTGTGCAAAACTGAAACCAGTGGTGTGTAGCTGAACAGGTTTCAGATGGCGTATCATTAACAAAGCAGCAGCAAGAACACACACACACACACACACACACACTGACACTAAAACATTGCATGCAAATGGAGTGCCTTAGAGATGCAGCTACAACAAACACTTTTGCCAGTATTGTTTTCCAGATGAATCCTCCTACAGCAGTATTAAAAGCAAAGGCTTCCCATAAAGTGTTAGATATTATACCACTGTATTCTACCTTGTTCCGTTTACTCCCTTCTCCCCATCCCTATCTCCATAGAAGAACGATGTATAAAAGGAAGCTTTCAAAATCCACTTTCATTTGAACTCTGCCTACTGGGAGAGGTCACAAAATAATTAAGCAGCCGCTGAATCCGAAACCTCCCAGAGACAAAGGCCTGGATTCTATCACAAATTGGGGGGGGGGGATCACAGGGCAATCATGCAAGCAGTGTATACTGTCTTGTTGGTTATTTGTCACACACCTGAATCCTGATTGCACAATCAGCTGTGTAGTGGACTACCAGCAAGCAGCAAAAACTGCTTGTCTGATTGTCTTACACCGTGTTTTTCAAAAAGTTAGATTTTGACCAGATTGATGCCTTCTGTGACCGAGAAACAGATTCTGGATCGAAGCCTAGCCCTATTCAGCCTTCTACTTGGATCTATATAGGGCTAAAAAGGTGGTGGCGATAGAGGCACACACATACACCCTGCCTCCCATGTCCTCACAGCCCGTGGAAGCCTCTCTAAGCTTTGCTGCTGCAAAAGAGCCTGTACGCAGTTCCATGGTTGGGAGCCCTGATAAGGCAAAGCTGCTGACCAAGGAAGTACCAAATACCTGAGCATGGAACATGCAAAGGATGTGCTGTAGACTTTTGCTGTAAACATGTCTTTTTCTTCTAGGTGAGGCGTGGATATGGGAGTGGGGCTTATGTGCATTCCCATATCAGTGTCACCCAACTAGCCCTTCCTGGATTCAAGCACAACGCCTGATAATGGCTCATGGGGACAGAATGTGCTTCCAAGCTCTGTTGCACACCTTTGTATTAAACACAAAGCAAAATGCCTAAATAGGGTCTGTAAGTTATCACGAAGCTAGATAGCAAGAAAAATGCCATTTCATCATCCCACAATGTGATGATCTCAGAGATAAATGCCTTGGCAATCAGATTTGCAAACTAAGTCCAGGTTTACCTACTAATGGCCAATCATAAAACACAGCAGGCTGGAATGCAACCTATAGAGGGAAGAAAAGTTCATGATAGGAAAAACAGATGTATTTCACTATTTAAGGCAGCATCACTTCTAAAGAAGAGCTAAGCATGTCTATTTCGAGCCTTAGAAACAACATGCAAGGCTCGATCCAGGCTTTATTTTATTTAGATTAGGCCCACCGACAGGAATGGGAGCCTTGACTAATTTCTGCCCCCTTGATTTCAAACTTCTGCTCTAAATCTGGCTGCTGCCAATGGTTGGCTTCAGCCTTTATTTAGCCCACTTACATACTTTAATAATGGTTAACAATTTCATAGGTTTGTGGGCTATCATTTCTTGAATCCCCCTTCACCTTTCCCTCTTGTTGTTTCTAACAACACTGAAACCTACTGAAAATCCAAGAAAACATTGTTTTACTAGACAAAAGTGTTGATAGTTGTTTTTTTTGGGGGGGGGAATACAACTCTGAAAAAGTCAGCTGGAAGTTGCTCGAGTTGTCCCCTGATATTACAATATGTAAATAGGACGGCATTGTGCAGTACAATGAGAATGGATGAGATTTACACCATCGGTGAAAATACATCATTGGGGATAATGTCTGAAATTAGCAAAGCCGGCTGTGCCAAGAAGACTGGCAGGAGCTGCTCTCCCAGTAGTCACAGCTGTCCTGAGTCATCATCGCAGTGCAGACTTGACAAGTAGGGGAGAGTTCCCTCTATCAGGCCATCCAGTGCCCTCTGAATAGCAGTATCAGCTGGGCTGTCACCAAGAACACCTCCCCAAGGAGGGCCGGGACCTTTGTTTTTTCTCTTGCATTGTTTGGTGTACCCATTCAGTCGTTAAATCAATCTGTTGTGTTGCAAGTCTGCGCGGCACTGATATGAGAGACAGTTGATAATACTGTTTGTGTGGGTGAAAGGTTTGTATATCCGCTATTTGACTGGGGAATGGAAGTTAAACAGGGATGCAACAGTTTAGCAAATAAACACAACGTTCCCTGGTTTCTCATCCTTAAAAGCCTGGGAGTTTAGGAAGTTTAAGTCTTGGTAACATTTCTATTACAGCTGTCCTTGGAAAAAGAGTAATAGGTCTTGCTCTACACTGCAAGCAATTAGACACCCATTATACAGTAGGCCTGAACCCCCTGGCACGAAGGCCTGGAACCATCCTGTAGTGGTGGATGAGAGCATCACTGCTAGTCTGACTCACCCTCTTGGTGGTACCAGCATTTGACTCTTCTCAGAAGAGCTGCTGAAGCCATCAAGCAGAGAAGTGGACAGTGAAGCACCAAACCCACCCACCCCCACCTTCCCACACAGGTCGCTGGCTGGTTCCTCACTTGGTATCAGTTTTTAAAAAATTAAGACCTTCAGAACAGCCTTGTACAATCAGACCAAACTACATCTAGAGTGTCTGCTTCTGATAAGCCTTGCCAGAGGTTTCTAGAAGTTCACCATCTAAATTTAAGGTGTGTGTGTGTTTTGTGGCACTGAGTTAAAAAATGACTTATAGCAACCCTGCTAGGGCTTTCTAGGCAAGGGAGCTATTTAAGGAGTAGTTTTACCAGTTCCACACCCCAGTGAATTTCCATGGTCAAACAGAGATTCAAACCCTGTCCTCCAGTAACTTAGTCTGTCACTCTGTCCACTACACCAGTGGTTCTTAACCTTTTTGAAAGAAACGCCCCCTTGAGCCATTGAGGAAGTTAACATTGCCCCCCTCCCCACGGTGATATTTATTTATCTATTCATTCATTCATTCATTCATTCATTCATTCATTCATTCATTCATTCATTCATTCAAGAAAGACACTTAAATCCAATGATCCCTGAAAATAAAATTCAAATGCAAGAAAATGAAATGCCCGAAAAAACAGTAACATTTAATTATTTAATTACAAGTGAATTTTAAGACACAAAAAGAAATGTAAAAAGGGCATAAAAACAAAACACAATGCAAGAAATAAAATTTCAAGACGAAAATTCTGAAATTGAATTAAGATTCAAGGAAAATATATATTCATGCACACTATAAAGAGGATTAAAAGACACAAAGAAATTTTTTACAGATAAATCAGAGCGACAAAATATATATATCTACACAAAAAGTTTACACGAAGAGCACAAAAAAATTGAAACCATAAAATATAATATCGAACTGGAGTGCACATTTAAAAAGTAAAGTACTAAGAGGCACACAAAATGTTTTACAGAGCACAACAAGAATTCAAAAATGAAGCATACATCGTCACACTGTATAAGAACAAAGGAGATAGGGGCGATTGCAATAACTACCGTGGCATCTCTCTGCTCAGCGTTGTAGAGAAGCTGCTTGCCCATGTTGTGCTGAAGAGGATCCAGGTCCTGGCAGACAGAGTCTATCCATAATCACAGTGTGGATTTCGAGCTAATAGATCCACCACTGACATGGTATTCTTCCTCTGACAGTTGCAGGAGAAATGTAGGGAACAACAACAGTCACTCTTTGTGGCCTTCATAGATCTCACAAAGGCCTTTGATTGGGTTAGCAGGAATGGCCTTCTAAAAATACTTCCCAAGATTGCATGTCCACCTCAACTCCTTAATATCATCAGATCCCTGAAGGGCACTGTAGTTTTTGATGGCTCAGCATCAGATCCCCTTGATATCGCATTCCAAAAGATCTCCTGTATGGAGAATTAGTGCAGCGAAATCGCCCCATAGGAAGACCCCAGCTGCGATACAAGGATATCTGCAAGCGGGATCTGAAGGCCTTAGGAATGGACCTCAACAGATGGGAAACCCTGACATCTAAGCGTTCAGTCTGGAGGCAGGCGGTGCATCACAACCTCTCCCAGTTTGAAGAGACCCTTGTCCAGCAGGCTGAGGCAAAGAGGCAGTCCTGAAACCAGCAAAATCAGGGAGCTGGACAGGGGACAGATTGTATTTTTATCTGCAGTGTGGAAGGGCAAGGGCGCGAACCCCAAGGGGCTCTCGCTTCTGGTTCCAAGCGCCCGGCAGGGGCCAGGCACGACCTGCTCCGGGGACAGCGTTAGGTGGTGAGTTTGACAAGGGCGGTACACCTGTCAAACCGTAACGCAGGTGTCTTAAGGCGAGCTCAGGGAGACCAGAAACCTCCCATGGAGCAGAAGGGCAAAAGCTCGATCTTGATTTTCAGTAGGAATACAGACCGTGAAAGCGGGGCCTCACGATCCTTCTGCCTTTTTGGGTTTTAAGCAGGAGGTGTCAGAAAAGTTACCACAGAGATAATTGGCTTGTGGCGGCCAAGCGTTCATAGTGATGTCGCTTTTTGATCCTTCGATGTTGGAAGGGATGGTCACTCTCAAATTGGCCTTCTCAGCCACACTAGATGCTGTTTCAAGTCCTCCATACAGAGCACGTTACCATAGTTCTCGAGACTGAAGGATGCCTAATCAATCAATCACCCATGGACAAAACACAAAACAACACATGAAAATGAAAAAAGGGTGCTGAGGTTTTTATCCAGTGGAAGTCACTCCACTGATAGAAGACACTGCCCCTTTCAGAAGAGAGAAGGAGACATTTTTCAGTGATGCCCCTCCCTCTTGCAGATCACTTCAGATGTGCTGTTAAGTGTGAGTTGGGTAACTGAGCTTGGTGTGGTGGCAATGGAGAATGAGGGCAGCACAAGAGAAAGATAATTGGGGTAGGGAAGCAGCCTAGTTTCTCCTTCCACCAGCAAGATGATCCTTACTGGACACAAGCCTGTGTATTTCAAGCTTGAAAAATGCAGCTTGATAAAAGCTCCACTTTATCTTCCACAAACAACCTCTGACACTTAAATGTGCCTAAAGGGTGGCAATTAAAAACAATATGTCTCCATGGCTTCTGGCCACATCCTGATGAAAACATAGTCAAAACTATGTATTAATGGCCCATTCTAGTTTCACCAAAAGACGTAGTCTTCATTGTTGTTGTTTAGTCATGTCCAACTCTTCGTGACCCCAGTGAACAGAACTCAGTGAACAGAAACAAAAGGCTAAAAGATATGACACTAGAAGATGAGCCCCTCAGGTCGGAAGGCATCCAACATGCTACTGAAGAAGAGTCGGACATGACTTAACGACCAAACAACAATAAATAACATTTTTGAGCCATGTGAAGTTTGCCGCACCCAAAGAATTTTTATAGCTGAGTCCGGTTTTGAATCCGGGTTTCTTGAGTCCTAGTCTGGCACTGTTATTTACTATACCACATTGGCTCTCATTTCCTCAGTTGTTGTTGTTTAGTCGTCCAACTCTTCGTGACCCCATGGACCAGAGCACGCCAGGCCCTCCTGTCCTCCACTGCCTCCCGGAGTTTGGTCAAATTCACGTTGATCGCTTCGATGACACTGTCCAACCATCTCATCCTTTGTCGTCCCCTTCTCCTCTTGCCTTCACACTTTCCCAAATCAGGGTCTTTTCCAGGGAGTCTTCTCTTCTCATGAGATGGCCAAAGTATTGGAGCCTCAGCTTCAGGATCTGTCCTTCCAGTGAGCACTCTGAGTTGATTTCCTTCAAAATGGATAGGTTTGTTCTCCTTGCAGTCCAGGGGACTCTCAAGAGCCTCCTCCAGCACCACAATTCAAAGCATCAATTCGTGACTCCCTACTTTAGCATTCCAATCCCCTAGAGTGAGAAGAACATCTTTCTTTGGTGTCAGTTCTAGAAGGTGTTCTAAGTATTCATAGAATTGGTCAATTTCAGTCTCCTCAGCATTGGTGGTTGGTGCATAAACTTGGATAACTGTGATGTTGAAAGGTATGTCTTGCATTTGTATCGAAATCATTCTATCATTTTTGAGATTATATCCTATTACAACTTTTCCCATTCTTTTGCTGACTATGAGGGCTACTCCATTTCTTCTATGGGATTCTTGCCCATAATAGTAGATATGGTAATCGTCTGAACTGCATCCACCCATTCCCACCCACTTTAGTTCACTGACGCCCAGGATGTCAATATTTATTCTTGCCATCTCCTGTTTGACCACATCCAGCTTACCAAGGTTCATAGATCTTACATTCCAGGTTCCTATGCAGTATTTTTCTTTGTAGTATTGGACTTTCCTTTCACTTCCAGGCACGTCCACAGCTGAGCTTCCTTTCGGCTTTGGCCCAACCACTTCATTAGCTCTGGAGCTACTTGTACTTGTCCTCCATTCTTCCTCAGTAACATGTTGGACGCCTTCCAACCTGAGGGGCCCATCTTCCAGCGTCATATCTTTTAGCCTTTTGTTTCTGTTCATGGGGTTTTCTTGGCAAAGATACTGGAGTGGCTTGCCAATGCCTGCTCCAAGTGGATAGCATTTAGTCAGAACTCTCCACTATGACTTGTCCGTCTTGGGTGTCCCTGCACGGCATAGCCCATAGCTTCTCTGAATTACTCAAGCCCCTTCACCACGACAAGGCAGCACATTTTCACATTATCTTTTCAGAAGATTTTGAGAAGAATTTTCAAGTTTTATGCCAATCACTTCACAGTCCTAAGGGTTTTACAATAGTCGGAAAGTAATGAGTAACTAAGACTCTTCGCAACATTTACTCACATAAATCACTTTGGGGGAAGATGTTTACAACAACATCCATAACGAATTACCTTAGAAACAACTTTCCAAGTACCCAACAGAACAATAAACAACTGAACTGCTGAATAGCTTAATGAGAGATGGTACACCACCCCAAACCAACCCGTTTCTTTCTGCGCTTCCATTGCAATGGGCAGGAAGGTGGGTCAAGGGCAGGGGATTGTGGGAGTTGTACTCTAAACCTTGTGGAGCGCCCCCCGCCACCCCCTTCTTGAAGCAAACTGTTATACTCAAGCCACTGACATGCTGCTCTTTTCGCCTTCACGGAACGGATCCTCAGGGTTCAGGGAGAAAGAGGAGCGGCTGATTTTCCGCAGTACGTTTGCTTAAGTGACTCTATGACAGCCGCGTGGATTTTGCCTTCAGCGCTCTCAGTTCAATTTGAGAGCTTTCTCTCCCAGAGGATTTACACATAGAGGCACATCACACCCGTGTACACGGAAGATGGGAAGATCTCAAATCCGACGTCCCTCAAAGCCATTTAAAGTTGGCCAGGTGAACTTTCTTCCCCCCTGACAGTTAGCCAGCCACAACAGGACAACAAGAAAAGCCGGAAAAGCTGCCAAATTCCCACCCACCCAGGATGACCCGAGCCAGCCCCATCCCTAGAAATCCTGCTGCACCACCCCAAACTGACCCGTTTCTCTCCACGCTTCTCTTGCAATGGGCGGGAAGGTGGGCGGGAAAGCAGGACGGACAAATGGGGCTCGTCTCTCCCTCCCCACCGGGTGCGAGGCAGCACTTCACTGGGTGAGGATGGGGACCCGAGAGACCCTTTCCTTCCACCCAATCCACACTCAGTGCTCCCCTAAGGGAGAAAGGCGAGACGTGGCAGGCAGAAAAAGCTGAATCATCTGGCGGCAGCAGCACCGGCTCCACTGCCAGCACCGTGGCTGCAGCCACCTTCACAGGTTTGCCTTGCTCCAACGCCCCCCTACCGCCCCCTTCTGTTCCAACGCCCCCACACCGCCCCTTTTCATTCTACCGCCCCCCCGAAAAATGAAATCGGCCCGGGGGCGTTATTGCCCACGTTAAGAACCACTGCACTACACCACACGGGGAATCTCTCATATATCATATCATATCATAGGTAATGGGGAAAATCCTGTCAGCCCTGTTACTCCAGCACAAACAAGATCCAGGTTCCTATCCCCCTATTTCTAGTTCCAAGGCTCCCTGGGGTTTCCTTTAGCCCAGAGGAGTCTTTGGGAGCTTCAAGATGGGGGAAGAGATTTTAATAGCCAAAAATCACTGTCAGATCTCCAACACATTAGCTTAATAGGGATGATTATAAGAAGACAATCATTCACTTTGAAGCTGCCATGAATACAGATCCTTGCAGTCTGAAAATAAAGCACAACCATAGCCATATATCAACCAGATGTAAACTCCGTTTTGTTTAGTGGAGGTGTGTTTAGGTTTGTACACCTCCTGAAATCAGGTTGCACTACCATAGCAAGATCCAGTGGCCAAAACCCCTCTTGCATAGCTATCTAAATGGCGTAGGTTTGGGGGCCAAATTGCCCCCAATGAAGACATCTCCATAGACTATCAGTTGCATTACCACTCCATATGCAAGTGATAACATCTATGCTGGTTTTTCCACTTGAGCAATTGCTCTCTAAGCATCACACAGTTTGCTAGGCTAGCATCAAAAATTATCCTGTGCATTACTGTGTCAATACCGTATTAGGTGCTTTAAATTTTTAGAGCCATGACTGGTTTTATGGGGTTCTACTATTATGTATTGGTTGGACTCCCCCCCCCGTACTTGTTTACATTGTTTGCAAGTGCTATTGATTATTTATCTGTACATCGCCTAGAGAGACATTTTCTATGATGTATTTAAGACATTTTAAAAATAATTGTATGAACATCAAAAAATAGTTGTATGACAAAACAAATATTTAAACATGGCTTGAACCCAGGCAAGATTAGTAATATTTATGTCACTGAAATCAATGGAAAAAGTTAGTCATGACTGATTAAAGTCCTGTTGATTCCGGTGGGAATAAAAATTTTTCCAAGTAAACAGATAGAGAGATGATGGTGTTCTCCAATATGCTGGACACATGAGTGATGACTGGTAGAATGACCTCTGTGGTGGCTTATTTGGACATTCAAACCATCCCTTGATGGTGCCCTGGAATTCTAATCCACTGCAGTTATTATCAAATTTGTTCATCTAATTATTTTTAAATATGCCTTTGTGGAATCAAAAGAAGATCCCTTGCATTTGTTTATTATTGAAATGTGTAATTAATTGTTTTAAGCAGCAAAAAGTTAGAAGAAGTACTGGGTGCTGTAGGCCAGCAAGTTCCACTATTCA
Source organism: Pogona vitticeps (assembly GCF_051106095.1). Lineage (NCBI taxonomy): Eukaryota > Metazoa > Chordata > Lepidosauria > Squamata > Agamidae > Pogona > Pogona vitticeps. The sequence continues at coordinate 212,479,846 of NC_135783.1, forward strand.
AAGCAAGGGAAGAATACATTAAAATTAGGATCTGTGCTCAAAGCAGATTTCTAAAAGCACCAGATTGATTTAATAGTTTCAAACAGTTTTTCAATAGTAGTTAACAATAGTATCCTGCTGGGTTCAAACAATGGTCTTATCTTGTTGGAGAACAGGTGCTGTTCAACACAGCCATCATTCTGCATGCCTGTTGTTGTTTTAAAACACCTGTCTTCTGTGGAAATGTCACTATACAACTGATCTTTTTCAGCAAAATCAAATAACATATTTAAATCATATCCTTTTCCTAAGGAAGTCAACCAGAATTATGCTACTGATTTAGAGGGACTCCACAACAGCTGTTTCAAGAGACAGGAATTGTTTTAAACTTTTTTGTTGTTAAACTAGATGCAAAAGGATTTAATTTCCTATCTTACCGAGTAACATCCAAACTAGTTACAGTGTTTAGACTGAAATTAACCACTAACCAGTATAGCACCTATATTTCTGATTATAAAGAGCTGCTATTGCACTCTTTCTCCATCCTTCCTTCCTTCCATCCATCCATCCATCCATCCATCCATCCACACGCACTCACACATACACTTGGTATGTTGTGGCATGCTGCTGAAGACATATTCAGCTATGTCTTCAGCAGACATATTGGTTTCCAATCAGGAAATTTCTGATTGGAACCAGAGGTTGGAAGTTAAATTCCCCACTGTGCCTCCTTGATAGGGGATGGATTCTATGAACCACAGGGTCCCTTCCAGATTGCAGTTCTATGATGATGAAAGTTACAGTAGGAAAAATGTCATTTACATTGGACAAGGAGACTGCATTTAAATCCAATCAAGTGTTATTATATATAATATTCCTGTGTATGCAATTGTGGACAGTTATTGTCTCATAGGCAGCTGTCAGAAGAGAGCCAAGAGTCAAGCCAACAAAGTCATCGAGAACAAACCTGGAAATTGGACTGCACAGGCTCAGAGAAATGGAGCCTGTTGTTGCTCCAGCAAGGTCAAGCAAGGTTCTATTTGACCAGCCTGTCCAAGAGGAACTGATGGCTTTTTTACACACACACACACACACACACACACACACACACACACACACACACACACACACACACACACAAAAAGTTTTGTACAGGCAGCAGGAGCTTTATGTAAATTATAAAAAGACAATGGAGAGGAAGCACTATTTTGTCTCAAGGTTTTGCCAAGCCAATATCTCTTTAAAAAAATTGTCCAAAGCTCACCATGGAGTCTGATCACATTGAGGTGACCAGATTCACATAAAGTCTTGGGAACTGTGAACTTTGGAACTCCCCCCCCCCCCCCATTTCTGGTCTATTGGTGAACATACAAAAATAAAAAAACCTATAACTAAAGATTAGTAGGAATAGGTGCAGATATTATTATCTGAGGTTCAACCAGGTTGTTATCAGGACCCACCTGAATTCCATGTGGTAAGCTTCCATCTCCTGATGCTGAACATACAGACACCATGGAACACATCTGTAAACTTCCTTTCCTGCTTCCCTGTCATCAGCAGCACAGGGATGAATAGATTCACACAATGATATCATGTGACATGGTAGTTGACTGTAGACATCAGTGTACAAGACAAGACCTTAATGGCTCAAAATCCACTTACTTGATTATGCTAATACAACACAAACAGCATAACTTTTGGAGTAGAATTGCCTCAAGGTAAAAAATCACGTGGTGGCGCTGCAGGCTAAACCACAGAAGCCTTTGTGTGCTGCAGGGTCGGAAGACCTGCAGTCGTAAGATTGAATCCATGCAGCGGAGTGAGCTCCCGTCGCTTTCTCCCAGCTCCTCGCCAACCTAGCAGTTCGAAAGCATGTAAATGTGAGTAGATAAATAGGTACCACCTCGGTAGGAAGATAAACAGCGTTCCGTGTATAGCCGCACTGGCCACGTGACAATGGAAACTGTCTTCGGACAAACACTGGCTCTATGGCTTGGAAACAGGGATGAGCACCGCCCCCTAGAGTTGGACACGACTGACTAAAATGTCAAGGGGAACCTTTACCTTTACCTAAAAAATCACCATAGATATCTTGTGGCATGCTGATTTGTGTGACTGAGCATGCAGTTTACAATATCCATGATGATGAACCTGGGTCAATTTGCCTCCAAAGGTTACACTAGAAAAGGGTTTCAGCCAATATGTTGAAGCAACTGGGGTGCAAATGAAATAGAATCTAGAACAGCTTTACTCATGTGTTGCTTGGGTGTGTTACACATGGCGGAACAGATCTCACATCCAGTCTCTGACACATATGAATTCCAAGTCAACACTCTTTTCTCTCAAGAACAATCATCATCACATTTTCCTACTACATCACACACAGCTCAGAAATGTTTTGTTAGAAGGCTACCTAGATATGGTTTTTACATAATTAGATTTCAACTGTGTTTAGCTGTAACCCAAGTACCCGGTTTGTATGAATAAAACTGTTAAATAGGCGACACATGATTATTAGGCTTAATATCAATTGTCCCTCATTAATGTTGCAGAGAAGCGATTAGCATTTTGAGGCAAACAAGGTGTACTTAGTTAGTGGAACATGACCCTGCTGTCATTAAATTATATCTATGATTAATGATCTTCTGTACATGGAGCTTAAAGTTTCAGCAATAATGAATAGATTATCAAGTAGACACAGGGAAAAAAAAAGATGAACCCTGAGGGTTAGAATCACAGCTGTTGCTGCACCAAGTTTATTTTAGATGAGTGTATATGGACATTCTATGTGCTGGCTGGCTGCTTGGGGATTTCACAAGGAATGTACAGATGATGTACCCAAGTTTATCTCATGACGGTCATTCGAGGAAGAGCACCTGGATGTCCACTGACTAGGATATCACACATGAATCAGCTTTCGGACCCCAAGAGCAAATTCAGTTGCCCCTCAAAATCTGCTTCACGAGGAGACAACAGCTTTGCCTCAAGTGACAGTTGCTCTAAGATTCCTCCTCAGCTGTAAGAGAGATATTTTAATTGTTAATTAGGTGTGGTGGTAATTAGGTAGGTGCTTTTCTTTTCTTCCAAGGCTGTACCAAGCTTTGGTCAACAGTTACAACCTTTTGGATCAGTTGACGTTCATGGAAACTTTTCAAAAACAGCCCTACATAAGCATATTGAATAAACCCGGCAGAACATATCTAAGGCATGTGACACCATGCCCACATCAGACAAGTCCAGGAATTAGCCTGGGCCATAGACTGGCTTTCACTGTGAAAATACCTTCCAGGGCACTGCCCAAACCTGGATGTCCAGACTTAGAGCTGAAGCCAGTAGTACACTCCAACTGCGAACCTCTTAGCAAGTGGAAAAGGAGACAAAAGAAGATGTTGTTGTTTCTCCATCAGGGTTTTCACCAGGGTTGTCTCCAAAGACACTGCCAGCGAGGCAGGGCTTGCTTTCAATAGGCACAGTATAAAGGCCTGATTGGCTGAGATTCCCCAAGCTGTTCTCAAAGGCTTTCATGGCTGGGATCCAATGACTATTGTGGGTTTTTCAGGCTGTTTGGCCATGTTCTGGAAGTTTTTCTTCCAACCTTTCACCAGTCTCTGTGGCTGGCATCTTCAGAGGACAGGAGCTAGAATTCTGTCTGTGTTCTGGTGTAGTGTGTGAGGTTGTTGATTATTTGTAGCTGTGGGATCAGGGTTTTTGTCCTCTTTGAAAGACACTGCAGACTAAGACAACCTTGAAAATCAGCAGTAGCTGAACATGCCCTGAAACAAGCTGGACATGAAATCCTATTTCAAGACACAGAAGTCCTGGAAATCAGTACTGAAATCCACAAACACCTTCAACAGCTTCAACAAAATAGAAGAAAGTCTAAAACTCAACAAAGCCTGGCTCCCAGCACTAAAAAATACAGTCTGAAAAAAGGTCAATGAACTCTACCCAGCCACAAGGGCAGGTGATCACTGCACGCAAAAGACTAGCCAATGACACCCAACAATCACAATGACAGATTATCCCCCCTTATCACAACAAAATATTCGTAACAAAAACACCCTGATCACAGGAAACACCCAATCTCCTGAAAAGAAAATCCTGATCCCACAGCTACAAATAATCAACAACCTCACACACTACACCAGAACACAGACAGAATTCTAGCTCCTGTCCTCTGAAGATGCTGGCCACAGAGACTGGCAAAATGTTAGGAAGAAAAGCCTCGAGAACATAGCCAAACAGCCAGGGAAAAAAACCACAACAACTATTCCCCAAGCTCTTCCCACTGAAAGTTCTCTTCTTCCCCTTTGGAAGAAAGCGAACCACATACAGTAGATTATTGGAACCATTTCGGGCTCTCACTCAGGCAGCTCAAGAAGGCAAACTATAATGTGAGTACTAGATCGACAGAATCCTCTTTTGTCCCAGGCCTTCACTCACAGGAGACTGTGAAGCAGGGCACCAGAGAGGGTGATGGAATAAATCACGTGCTACACTTGCAACTTTTGCAGTGGGCAAAGTTGGTTGAGATGGAACACACACACATACACACCAGTTTCATCCAGCCAGGCCTCTATAAAGAAAGCCAGATTGGTGTGTTCATCCAGGATTATGTTCTGGATTTTTGTTGTCTCAGTCTTAACTGGCCTGGCCTTTACCAGCATTTTGAATCTGGAACTCATGCCACTAAGGCTATCCAAATTATCTGAGTTGGGAGACCATGTTGGGGCCTCCAATATCCTGTCTCCAATATCCTGTTTCTGTCCTTTCTTCTGTGATAGCATTATAAAGTTAGTGCTTTCCTCCCCTCTGCTCTTCAGCTGGATTTCTGGGCCTCACCTTCCTGCTCCACCTTAAAAGGCTCTCCTCCACAAAGGGCAATTCTCCTTCAGGTACCCCCCCTTTGGTGGCAGCAGGCCCCGCTCTGTAGAACCTCCACTTTTATCTCCTTTCCCCCCTAAACAAGTGGTAAAGATCAGGGATGTGGAGAAATGGCAACCAGATGCTGCAAAACGGGTGGCTCACAGCTCAGAGAGGGCCTAGTCCTGGGAAGATGCAGGACACAACAAACCAAAGTTCTACAAGAGCAGCAGAGAGAGTAAGCAAGCAAACAGCCAGAAGAATTGGAGCACCCATAGCTCTCCCACCCTGGCAGATGTTACAGGAATACCTCCTCCTCTCCATGCTGGGATATAGGAATGTTCACCCTTCAGGCTGACCTTTAGGGCATACTCTGGACTGATCATGGCTTATGCCATGCACCTCAGGGGTTGAGCATGGAAATATAATCAACTTCCCCAAATGTGGTGGGTCAAGGGGAGGAAAAAGAAAAGGGCATGTTTCATCTTCCTTGACCATAGCAACAAGGAGGACCTACCCATCAAGGAGTGCCAAAAGTTTAAAAGTGGTTAGCCCGTACATTTAATTTGCTTTTTTTAAAAACGACGAGTACGGGGAGAAGACCACAATCAATTTAAACTAGGTAGATTAGGTTGATGGGCTACAAAGGATTAACGGGAGATTTATTTTTTTGCAGTGATTTGTTTTGTTGCCAAAATTTATTTCTTCTTTGGAAAAGATTCTCTATTTTTTTTTTAATTTGGTATCTTTATTTATGGCACTGTTCACTAGAAATCCATCATTACCTTAGCAGCTGTCACACCAAATGGTACAGCATGTGTGCTTTTAAATGAGACACAGAGCATGCTACCATCCTACAGAAGTGCACAGTCAAAATGCCAGAGGAACCCAGGAGCAAAATACTGGCCAGGTTTTGTGTGTGGTTTTTTTATTTATTTTAATTTTATTTTAATTTTTTTGAGGTTTGTTAAGCCATTACATTCCCCTCCCCTTCCCACTCGATATGTCTTCTCAGCACTTTAAATAATCAGCATACAATTGAATATCTGCTTATGGCACTTCCCATAGTGTTCCAGGACCTGTTCTGAGCAGCTTGAGAGCAGAGGAACAGAGGACAGTGAATATTGCCCGCCCACTCCTCCAGCATCAATGGCCCTTACATCTGGGTCCCATCAACATTCCTTCAAGAATGACAAGTAGCTTTTAAAATGATTCCCTCTGAAGTGCTCTTTTTAGTTCTTCTTCTTCCATGGTCTCAGAAAAGCACTTGTAGACCAATCTTTGCACATTGACTCAGAAGGAGGCCCCACTGCATTCATTGGAGCGAAATCCGTACGCACAGGTTTGAAGTCTTAGAATAAAGCTCCAGTAGTGTGCAAACCTATTTTTACTTGAATCCATTAAATCAGTTCTAAGTGAGGGAATAACTCAAACAAAAGTTCTTTAATCAGTTGATAGGGCAACTATTAAGAGAAATGAATAGACAGTCAAAGTAATGACCCAACTACACTTACACCATTAAACCTAAGTATATAAGTATAGGCATCCTTCAGTCTCGAGAGACTATGGTAACATGCTCTGAATCGAGGAGTGTCCTCTCCAGAGCATGAAGCCCGGGTAAGGTAATATGGAGGATAGGCTGTTACCCAAGCAGCAGATCCCTCCTCTTCACATTGCTGAAATGGTCCAATGGAAAGGCAAGAGCCAATACAACTGGTTCCAGCAACGTCGCAGGAGTTGGCAGAACGACACATGCTGCCTTCGGGACTCCAGCTCCGGATTTTGCCTCGAGGTTAACTCCTGAAGCCTTTTCCATGAGTGGATATAGCCACAAGGCAGTGGAGGTTTGAAATCGGAGTTTTCCTTCTCCTAGAAGGTTAGCAAATACACTGAATGGATGCACCTAAGTATGTATATGCAATCAAACTGTAGACCAGGAAGGGGGAGAGAAAACCTGAAAATTTCTTAATATAGTCAAAAGCATTGCTTCAGATTTCAGAGATAATTCTCTAGACCCTCCGATGCAGATATGATGTCCGCTCAGAAATAATCTCATCAAATCTTTCCTGGACTAATGTTGGAATGACAGGGCATGATGAGAAGGGGGATCTCTCTTGCTGTATATGAATGGTACGAATGTCCCAGTTCACCAGTGTTTCCTTGACAAGAAGCGCTGATGCCTATGGTAAGAGACAGAAAGCAGGGTCAAAGTGCCAGGCTATTGTAAACTACCTGTCAAGAGATGTCTATAAAGGCAGACACTTCCCACCATAATAATCCAGTTACTTGATGAAAAGGTTATATCTTTCCAAACAGTCAACTTAACAATCCAGTGGGGGGGGGGAGAGTGGGAAGGGGAGGGCTCAGGCAATTAGAAACAACTGAATTAATTTTATGTTGCCCGGATCCTAATACAGAAAGAGGAGGAATCATAGGAGAAAATCCCAGCACCACTTTTGAAGTTTATGTGTAAATAGCTGTGGGTACAGCATCACTGCTGATTGTTCGAATACCATCATTTACTCCCCATGCAGAAAATCTGATGCACTATGGGATGCATGTGAGTGTTCAGAGGTTCCTTGAACACTGGTGTTAATGAAGACAAACTCGGCTCATAAAAGAATTCTGAGTCATTTCTACTGCATTCACAAGGCACAAGATTTTGAGATTTCTCAGCCTACACTTTAAACTGTTGGATAAATTTGGCAAGACGAGGTTCATTGTAGTCATGTTATTACCTTTTCCCATTGAAGGGTTAATTCTTGCAGCCATTACAAGATTTTTCATCTTCTAAAAGAAGTGGGAATGATCGAACGGGGTGGGGGGAGGGAATAGGAAATTTTTAAAGTCTCACTTACTGTCATTGTAAAAACTCCTCCTCCTCCTGCTACTACTATCATCACCTCCTTTATCCCTTTTTAAATATATTACCACCTCTTCTGAGATATCCAGTGTAGTATAGTGGATAGAGTAATGTCGTAGAACTCAGGAGGCCTGGGTTAAAATCTTCACTTAGCCATGAATATTCACTTGTACTGAACATTTCAGTAACTATAATGGGTCCCTTGTTGGGAGAAATGCGGCATATAAATAAAACTACTACTACTACTACTACTGATGATGATGATGATGATGATGATGATGATGATGATGATGATGATGATGATGATGATGATGATGATGAAGAAGAAGAAGAAGAAGAAGAAGAAGAAGAAGAAGAAGAAGAAGAAGAAGAAGGTGGGCTAAATACAAAAATGCTTACCTTGATGCTGTAAGTTGATTCTGATTTGGCAGCACATAACAACCACCTCTTCTACTATGAGCAACTATTGTTCTGCACCGTGTGAAAAATTACCTTCCTCTTTCCTGCATTTGTGAATTACCTTTAGTACGGGAGAACAGGAGAATGTCATCTCTCTCACTTTCTCCACAACATCCATAGTTTCATATACCTCAATTATGTTCTATTACTCACAAGATTTTCTTTTGTTTTAAGTTAAAGAGCCCAAAGGATTGTGAATGATCCTCATAAGGAAGTCCAATCAAAAAACTTCCTAACTGTTAGAGCAGTAGGACAATGTAACCACTTACCTTGGGAGGTGGTGAGCACTCCAGCAATGGAGACATTCAAGAGAAAATTAGGCAACCCTCTGTCAGATGTACTTTCATTTGGATTCCTGCATTGAGCAAGGAGTTGGACTCGATGGTCTTATAGACATTTTCCAACTCAATTATTTATGATTCTAACCAGAATGTTACCAAAACATGGATCCTCATGGTCAGCCTTCTCCTTTCCAGAAATGGCTGTGGTTGGTAAACCAGCCAAAGTTGGCAAAAGGCACTTAATAACCTTCCTGGTCATTTGGGAGGGATGCAGCTCCATCCCAAAAACAAGGGAACATCCGCTGTCAACCCCTTAGAGTGATCTACCTGTAATGCCTTCATCTTATCACCTTCAATGTATTGACCGCGGGTCTGAGGCTCAAAACCTTCATAGCCTAAAATTTAAGGCAAGAAAATAGCATAATCAACAAATAGGCTGTTACTCCAGCCCTCACGGCTCTGGCATGGGCAGCTCAGTGGTTCTTCCTTTTTTCTGATTTTTTTTTAGTATTTATTTAAGGACAGGGTAGGGTATACAAAAAGTAATGGGGAATAGGGAAAAGGGAAAAAAGGTTAGGGGGATAGGAGAACACAGAGTATACAATCATCCGATCAATTCATATTAGAATAACAAATCAACTTTTTGCTTTTTCACGGTTTGATTACCCTCTTGCTTTCATCTTATAATTTAATTTTAGTTTAATTCTATGTTACTCCAACACTATCTGATAACTGCAGCCATTTATACAATACATCCCATCGTTCAGTTTCCTTTTGACTTGAACAGTCTTTCAGCCCATCTGACAGGATATCCATTTTTGTCATTTCCCATATTTTCACAATAAGTTTCTCTTGTTTCAGTATCTCTGCTTTCTTAAGCTCTTTAACATAATACTTTTTAATTTTGGGAGCTGCATAGGTCACTGGATAACTCTTTATCCCATCTATGTTACCTGGTGTCATGCCCAATAAAGACGGTTCTGAAATTTGTGCAACTTCATTTAACTGTTGTTTGGCATCTAATGTCCCCTATTTCATCACTTTCATCAGATCTTCTATTTTGCTAAGACCTTGATTCACTTGCTGAAACCCTGTTATTATTGACTTTTGCATAGTAATCTGCCATTCCTTTTCTATTTCTTGTACAGCTATTCCAAAACTTTGAGATTGAATAGACCAAGTCTCCATTTGTTGTCTTAAATTTTTGGAGGCCATCTCAGGCTTTCCAATGAGTGGGGTTTGTATAGATGGTACTATGTCCTTAACCATAATGATCGCCCCTTTGATATCCTTCCACAGTTTCTACAATTTTATCAACAATCCAAACCCATAATCATAAACCTCCCCTTAAATCTCCCCCCAATCTTTATCCAAATATTATAATATAAAAATCAACTTTTAACCCAGCAAATTCAAATAGAACCGTAGCACAATTATTTCTTCTTCTCCCAAGTCTAGCAAGCTGCTATTATCAAACTCACACACAGTCCGACAAACCAATCACAGAGTCTCAGACTGTCCAGTAGTTGTCCTTGAAGCCCGTCTTATGATCTTTCCATTAACCCGTTGATACTCCTCAGTCCAGTCGACCACGTCTGCTCCTTCTTTCTTCTCCAGAAAACCACCAGATTCTATTATCAAAAGTTCACAGAGTCCAGGAAAGGGAAAGGAAAAATACGTCCAAGCCAAACTGCATTCACAAAACTCAAGTCTCTTGAATCCTGTCCGGTGGTATTACCGTCTGGGATTTTTCCCCCCAGAAACACAAGATTTATTTTTTCCGTCTCACTCTCTCGGCTTTGAAATCAGTCTGCTGTATTAAGAGTTAGTTAGTTAGTTTCGCTTTTGAAGCAGACTGATAAGATAGGCTCGCCGCTGCTTTTCTTCTTTCAGCCAAATATTTTCATTCTTATTTTCAGCTTTATGGGGCTGTTTCATAAATCAAACTCTTCAGCTTACTTAGTTATTATATATTTTAACATTATATTGGTTGTTCTCTTCTCCCCCAGATTACTCATGGCTCCATGCCAATATGGCTCCCGCCTCTGATCCATGCTGGGTGATTTCTTCAGAGGGAAGAAGTCCGGGTTTGCATCCCATTCTTCTCCTTCTGCTGCTCACCAACTGCTTTAGAGAGAATTCTCCTAGACTCTCCTTCGATCCCCATTTCAAAAAGGGGATCCTGGACCGGACGGTTCCAGTTTTTCCAGAGAGCTCTTCTCTGGAACTACTGGCAGCACTGCAACAAAGCCCCACCTCACACAGCCCCTTTTTTCTGAATTCAGAGGAATAAAGAAAAACCTGTGATACATGATAGTCATCAGAGTCCTGAATTAGACACATAATTGGACACATTTTTTTTAAAAAGTGACAAGCACAATCTGTGACTATTGGTGAACGATATTGATAACACACTGGTAAATGCTATTGTGATTTTATTATTATTATTATTATTATTATTATTATTATTATTATTATTATTATTATTATTATTATTATTATTATTATTATTATTATTATTATTATTATTATTATTATTATCATCATCATCATCATCATCATCATCATCATCATCATCATCATCATCATTATTATTATTATTAGATGTTATCAGCTGCCTCTAGCCTTTCTGGAGAAAGTAAGATAGAAATGGACATCAATCTACCATTAGTTTAATTAGAAATGTTAGCCAATAAAGCCAACAGTATCAGCCCCCCAGATACTGTTGAACTAATGACAAGGGATGATGGGAATTGTAGTCCTAAAGCATTTAGAAAGCCTTAATTTTATTTATTTATTTATTTATTTATTTATTTATTATTAGATTTCTATCTCGCCCTTTTAGACAGAGTCTACTCAGGCCAGGTTCCATTAAACATTATAAAAAAACAGTTAAAACAATTCAAAACAATAGTGTTAGTAATGCTCAAGATGGGAAAAACAGAAAAATTATAGTAAGAATAAAGTCAAGTATTGACAGGAGGGAAGGCCTGCCTGAAGAGCTAAGTTTTTAATTGACTCTTAAAAACACCCAGCAAGGGAGCCAGGCGGATCACTGATGGAAGGCTATTTCAGAGCCGAGGGGCCACTGCCAAGAAGGCCGGGTTTCTTGTTCTTTCTTTCTGAGCCTCTCTCAGTGTTAGGCCTCTCAACCGTCCCTCCTGGCTATGGCGTGTGATTCGGGTAGATCTAGGTGGGAGAAGGCGATCTGCCAGGTATCGAGGTCCTAAATGCAGGATCTTGAAAATGGATCCTTTCCTCTTCCCACAGGGAAGAGAATACCTCTCCTATGATGTATTGAAATAATCTAGTTGGAAGAAAAAATAATTAGGGGCTCTTGTTAATCAGTCAAAAGCTGTATAAACATTTCACCTAAATGATTAACTGCTTATTATAAAATATTTTTTTTTACAAATTTACTTACTTATTGAATAATGGAATTAGAAAGCAGCAGTAACATCAGCTAGTTGATTAACAGCTGTAACGCCCATGGATGTAGGCATATATGTGTAGTCATTTGTTTCTGTAGATCAGGTACAAGCCAATCGCATGGCACAACAGCAACAAACAGGACAACCATATTTGACAACATGTGGGGCCCAAAACAAAATACTGCAACGTGGAGGACACCACACACAGGATTCCAGGTACGGATGTTTCTTCTGTCTCACCTGTTGATCAGCCTATTTTGGTTGCATAAATCAAGTCCAGAACTTGGAACAGTAGGTTCATGACAGGCACAGGTGATAGAAAGCTTTGATCCAGACTGCGACTGTGGCAGGGTGGGCCAAAAGCCGTTCTACCTGACGTGTTGCCCATCTATATAAGAGGTCACCATGGCTGCTACTTTTGCTGCCAAAGAGAACTGCTCTCCAGAGACAAATGGCAATCCTAGGAGGACTGAGGACAAGGTGCTGGTGGGACTTCAGGGCCAGAGTGTGAGCCAAAGGTTAATGCTTGTCCATCTCTACACAATTGTAGCATTCCCCTTTATGATGTCAATGGTTCATGTTTTATTATGTTAAGTAGTCATGAATATTCATGTTGCAGGCTAATGTTGCTTGGAGGCGGAGCCAAGAGAAATGTAATAAAGAAGTGGAGTCAGAGTCAGAGTCAAAGTGGAGAGATACAGTGTGGTCTTTGGGAGATCTGAGTTGTGATAAGAGTGAAGAGTGAATAAGAATTGTAATAACAAATAGAAGGTTGAGATTGATGATAATAGAAGTTACCTATGATTAATAATAATAACATCTGTAATCAGTAAACAAGTTTTATTTAAAAGACAGTAAAGTTTGGACCTGAATCTTCATCTTCCTGAAGTAATGGTGATTTAGTAATCACCTGGTGGCAGCAGTGTAAAAAAGATTAGTTTGCCTATGTGAGCTCTGAGTCTTGACGATCAAGCAAGGGGCACAAGGGTGAACGTCACAATTTGTGTCCAGTGGCGGGATACGAAGGAGTCCAGTAAAGCCTGAGTTGGGATACGAAGGAATCCAGTCAAGCCTGAGTTTAAAAAGAATTTTTCTTGAGTCAAGGGTACCTTTTAGACAGAGGTCTGTGGCAAAGAAATTTGGTTCCTCACTAGCGCTTTTGGGAAAAGCTTAGTGATGGGGGCTTCTGAACCAAGATCGGGAGGGGGGTCTAAGATAGGGAATGACTCTGAAAGAAAATTCTTGTATTTTTACCTCAAGTTTTAAAGATCCAGTGGGCTAGCTTAAGGCTCAAGATTCTAAGAGTTTAGAGAGCGCTTGTGGAAAAAGCAGAAACCAGGGGTCAGAGCATATCTGAGGGAACAGAAGAAAAAGCCTTTGCTTGAAATAGAAATCATTTCAGTGACTGGAATTAAAATAAGGAAGACAGGTCCATTATAAAATCAGTAAACACACTCTAGAATAAGTAACTCAGATAAATATGTCTCCCAAAGGAACTAAAAGACCAGTAACAGTGGAAACTGAGTCTCAAGAGGCACAAAGTTTAGTACCTCAGGAAATGGAGGGAAATGGAGACCCTGTAACTCCAGGAGAACAGTTAGAGACTGAGGAAAATACCTCAGAAAGACCAAGTATCCTAAGCTTTCAATATTTTCTAAAATGGAAATCACAACAGGAATTTAAATTGAAAGAATTAGCAATCAAAGAAAGAACCATGAAATTAGAAAGGAGAGGAAAAGCTGAGCAAGAGGCCAGAAAAATGGCATTTGAGCAGGAAAAAAGACAAATGGAGTTGCAGTTAAAACAAATGAAATCTGAGTTAAATTTTAACCAGAATTGGGACAACAATAAGAAGCCCTTTAATAAAAATTACCTCAGCAAAACAACAGGAAATGAAGGCCAGGGTGGTGCCTCAGCTAAATTAGTACGGCCTAGTCCTCAGAACCAAATGAACTCTGAGGAAAAGTTTACCATATCTCCTCAGAATGAGAGGAGGAATTGTAGGTGTTGCAAATGCGATGAGCCTGGTCATGTAAAATTCAATTGTACAGAAAATAAACCTAAAAATGTGGAGAATAATGGCCAGATCAAGAAAGTATACTGCTTGGGAACTGTGGAGGCCTCTGAGGGCCAAGGTTCTATCTCCATGGCAACCACAGCAACTGAGCAAGAAGACATTCCTGTAGCCCCTATAGTCCAGTGTTTTTATCTCAAAAATGACAATACTTTTCTCAAAAACGCTGGTGAAGAGATATTACTGGGTAAAAAGAAATACATTGCCAGGAGGGACACAGGATCTCACATTTCCATAGTACATTCTGATCTGATAACCCAGGATGACATCATTCCAGACAGAACAATGACCCTAAAAGGGATTGAGAAAGAAACCGTGGTATTAAAAGTGGCTGAGATTCAAATAGGCTATAGGAATTGGTCTGGAAAGTGGCAGGTAGCCATTTCAGACGAAATACCACCAGCTTTTCTACTTGGTTGGGACTTAATAGAGCATGTCAAGAGTGCTTTAGTGCTTACACGCTCAAAGGGGAGTCAAACCTTACATTCTGCAGCTGAAATTGATACAGAGAGAGGTTTCCTTGGATACTTCAGTGGTGCTGAAGCTGATTTCATACTACTGAAGAGTCGCAATAAAAATAATTTTGCCCAGGAACAGAAGGAAGACTTTAGCTTAGGGGGTTGCTTTGAAGCAGCCAGAACGCCCACTGAACTGTCTCCTGAATACCCTGAGAGATTTTGCAGGCATAAAGACCTGTTGTATAGGGAAACATTAGCCACCCCATACAGAGGAAAGGGGGAACCCCGAAAGCAATTAGTGGTCCCTAGTAAATGCAGGGAGAACATCATAAATCAAGCTCACACTAGTTTGTTTGGGGCTCACATGGGGATCACTCGAATCAAAAGAAGGGTTGCCCAGAACTTCTTTTGGCCAGGTATGGGTAAACAGATTACTTATTGTTGCAAAACTTGTGATGTCTGTCAGAGACGAGGGAGAGGGCAGGACAGGACTAAAGCCAAATTATGTCCTTTGCCAGTCATCTCTACCCCATTCCAAAGGCTGGGAATCGATCAGTTGAGTCCTTTGCCTAAAGCCACCAGAAGGGGAAATTATGTGATTCAGAAGGAGAAAGATGTAATCCCTGATGCCTTAAAGAGGGATGCATCTAAAGATGTTTGGGAGGAGGAGAGGGAACTGCCTACCCTTTCCCCATCTGAGAAAGTGAAGCCCCCAGCCAGACTTAAAGCAGACAACATCCAGGGGTCAACTGAGTGGCCGATGACCCCAGACGACAGAAAAGGTTGCGGAAGAAGGAGCCAGTGATCAACAGAGGGACTCCTGATTGACAGCAGATGTGTGTCCAGCTGAAGGAGGTGAAGACAACCGGACCAGTCCACAGTGCACCTTATTACAACAGGAAGGTAAAAGACTTGGACTTTGCAAATTTGGACTTTGCAACAGAGACTCAGATCTTGCCTCGAAAGCCCACAACATTGTCACGGATGCGCTTTCCAGGAGGCTAGATGAATGATGAAAGGACTCTTTTAAAAAGCTGGAATGGACTACGATGTACTAGTTAATTATTTTATGTAAAATAAAATAAATTTATGTAAAAGTTTCCTGGCTGTGATATTTCTGTATGGTTGAAAATGTTAAATATAAATAATAAGGTAAAGTATACTGTTGAATAGTAGTGAAATGTTTAGAGTATAAGGTGTAGTAATAGTTATGTTAAATGTGTTATATGGTAAGTAAACAAATGAAAGTGTGCCTGTTTGTTTAGGAGGAAAAATGTGTTTCCCCTCACAAACAAACATATTTAAGGGGGGAGGTCCTTTATGATGTCAATGGTTCATGTTTTATTATGTTAAGTAGTCATGAATATTCATGTTGCAGGCTAATGTTGCTTGGAGGTGGAGCCGAGAGAAATGTAATAAAGAGGTGGAGTCAGAGAGTGGAGTCAGAGTCAGAGTGGAGAGATAGAGTGTGGTATTTGGGAGGTCTGAGTTGTGATTAGAATGAAGAGTGAATAAGAATTGTAATACCAAGTAGAAGGTTGAGACTGATGATAATAGAAGTTACCTATGATTAATAATAATAACATCTGTAATCAATAAACAAGTTTTATTTAAGACAATGAAGTTTGGACCTGAATCTTCATCTTCCTGAAGTAATGGTGATTTAGTAATCACCTGGTGGTAGCAGTGTAAAAGAGGGGATTGTTTGCCTTTGTGTGCTCTGAGTCTTGACAGTCAAGCAAAGGGGCACGAGGGCGACATTCTACCTGACGTGTTGCCCATCTATATAAGAGGTCACTGTGACAAACCCAGACCTACTGGGATCTGCCACACGTTAACTAAGCTGCCACCAACCATTCCCTGTAAGAAGTCACACAGACCAGGGATGGATTTTTAACCAATAAAAGAATAAGGTTTATTTAAAACAACACACAGGGAAAATAAAATGATCAGGTGAATAAGATATAGTAACGTGGCTTAGTCTCATTCATACATGCATACAGTTTGGTTCACACAGAACCCTTAACTTGAAGCACAGACCCTGAACCTATCAGTTCTGGCTAACCAACAGACACCTGAACCTATCAGGTTGGTACTCTGACACACAGTAGTACCCTGTCTGACACACAGACTCCCACACCAGCTTCTTCTTCCCAGCTGCTGCTTCTTCACATCCCAGCGTCTCCCCTTCACCACACAGGCTTCACATATATATACAGTACAGCCCCTCCTCCTGATGTCCCGCCTTCCACTCCCCATAGGATGGAACTTTCCCTCCAAACCCATGACAGACAGGTAACATCAGTGCTGTATGTAACACCTCCCCTCTTTATAAGTTGTTTTGTAGGGGGAAAGCTAAGGTGCTTTTTCCCAAAAAACAACCTGGATAAAACACACAACAACAGTTATACATACCATATCATACTTACTTATACTTACATTCTAAGTTAACCATAGCAATTAGGCATTTAAACATTTACCATATACATTACATCCATTTACCTTTATTCATACAAACCAAGTTCAAAAAACAGGTACATTTAACCTTTTGTTCACCAAAATATATACATAGTCCATGTTCTTTCGCCGTCTTCAATCTTCAGGTCTTCTTGACAAGGCGTCAGCAACACAGTTCACTGACCCTCTGACCACCTTCACTTCAAAGTCATAGTCCTGTAGGTTTAAAGCCCACCTCATAAGTTTGCTATTGTGGGTTTTCATTGTCTTTAACCATTGCAGTGGTGAATGGTCAGTGCACAGAACAAAATGTCTTCCCCAGATGTAAGGCTTGGCCTTCTGGATCGCGTAGACTATGGCCAAACATTCCTTCTCCACGGTTGCCAAATGTCTCTCACCTTTTTGAAGTTTCCTACTCAGGTAGGACACTGGATGCTGGTCACCATTCTCATCCTCCTGGCACAGAACTGCTCCTACCCCGCTGTTAGACGCATCGGTGTAGATGATGAACTCCCGGTCGAAGTCTGGAGCACGCAGCACTGGATAGTTGATTAACGCCTCCTTCAACCTCTGGAACGCCGCCTCACAGTCGCTGGTCCACGGGATGCGGTCATCAGCCTTCTTCCTCGTCAGATCGGTCAGCGGAGCCGCAATCTCGCTAAACCTCGGGATGAACTTTCTGTAGTAGCCCACCAACCCAAGAAATGATTTGACTTTTTTCTTGGTGTTGGGTCTGGGCCAATCACGAACAGCTTCTATTTTGGCCTCCAGGGGTTTTATCACTCCTCCCCCTACCATGTGACCCAAGTATTTTATTTCTGGGCTACCCAGCTGACACTTGCTGGCCTTTACTGTTAGCCCTGCTGCACTTAACCTCTGCAGCACTAATTCCAGGTGTATCAGGTGATCTTCCCAGGTATTACTGAAGATCCCTATGTCGTCAATGTAGGCCACTGTAAAGTCACTGAGCCCTGCCAAGGTCTGGTCCATCAGCCTTTGGAATGTGGCTGGTGCATTTCTGAGACCAAAGCTCAGGACTCGAAACTCATAGAGACCAAAAGGGCTGCAAAAGGCAGTCTTTTCTTGATCCCTGGGATCAATTCTTAATTGCCAATATCCCTTTACCAGGTCCAATGATGAGATGAACCGACAACCCCCTATGGTTTCAATCAGGTTGTCTAGCCTGGGCATTGGGTAGGCATCAGGAGTGGTTACACGGTTTAATTTCCTGTAATCGACACAAAACCTAATGCTCCCATCAGGCTTGTCCACAAGGACTATCGGAGAGGACCAAGGACTAGAAGAGGGGACGATTATGTTCTCCCTAAGCATCTCGTCCAGCTCCTTCCGCACCTTGTCCCTATAGGGTCCCGTTACTCGGTATGGGGATACTGCCTGCGGGGGTGCATCCCCTGTGTGGATCCGATGCATCACTCCCTTCACTATCCCCGGCTTGTTGGAAAACACCTGTTGATATTTACTAAGCAGCATTTTTAGTTCTTGCTGCTGGTCTTGGGTGAGTGCAGGACTGATCTTTACCTCCTCTGGGTTGTATTTTACTTCCCCTCTACCCTCCCAGAAGGGTAATTCAGCTTCCTCACTCTCAGCTGCTTTTATCGCAAATAAAACCCTCTGTTCCCCTCTGTAGTAGGGTTTTAGGGCATTCACATGAACCACCCTCCTTGCTTGGTTCTCCTCCTGCTCTATAAGGTAGTTCAGGTCTGACATCTTGGAAATGACCCTATATGGTCCTGCCCATTTGAGCTGCAGTTTATTCTCTCTGCAGGGCCTAAGCCAAAGCACTTCCTCCCCTGGGTCAAAGTGCCTCTCTCTAGCTTTGTGGTCATACCATGTTTTCTGTCTGACCTTCTGAGCTTGCAGGTTTTCTGCTGCCAGCTCTAGATTTCTCTTTAGGTCATTCATCAAGGTGTCTATGTATGTCACAACGTCTTGTGGGTCATCCTGGGTGATCTGCTCCCAATTTTGTTTGATCAAATCAAGGGGCCCTTTCACCCTTCTCCCAAATAAAAGTTCAAATGGACTGAACCCGGTACTGGCTTGTGGCACTGATCGATAAGCAAACAAAAGGGATTGCAGCTTCTGGTCCCAATTGTTTGGATTCTCTGCCAAGTAAGCCCTAATCATGCGCATTAGAGTCCCATTGAACTTCTCAGTTAACCCATTACTTTCAGGATGATAGGCAGTGGTTTCCTTGTGCTTAATTCCACAGATTTGCCATAAGCGTTTCATGAGCTTTGATGTGAACGATGCGCCCAAATCTGTGATTATTTCTGAGGCAAATCCCATCCTGGACATATACCCCACCAAGGCATCTGCCACTGTGTTAGTTTCAATGTTAGTCAAGGGTATGGCTTCAGGGTACCTCGTGGCATGGTCCACAATGGTGAGAATGAACCTGTTCCCCCTCTTTGTGGCCTTGGGCAAAGGTCCCACTATATCCACCCCTATGCATTTGAACGGAGTGTCAATCACAGGCAAAGGGCACAACTTTGCTTTGGTCCTGTCGCGGTTATTCCCCTGCCTTTGACACACATCACATTGTTTACAGAACTCCCTGATCTGCTTCCCTATGTCAGGCCAGTAAAAATTCTGTGTGATTCTCTGCTGTGTTTTGTTCACCCCTAAGTGTGCAGCAAACATGTCAGAGTGCCCCCTTTGTAAGATCATGGGGCGATACTTTTCAGGTACCACTAGCTGACTTCGGATCCCATCTCCCCCTTTTGAGATATTCCTCAGGGTCTCTCTATATAAAATCCCCTTTTTCTCCAGAAATCTCACTGGGGTTTCAGGTGTTAGCTGGGCGTCAGTCACCTGTTCAAAACACTTTTGGAGAGTGGCGTCTGCCTTTTGCTCCTGTCCAAATCTGCTGTCTGTGGTTAAGGTTTCCACCACAGCTTCTGAACTCCCCCCACCTGCTTCCGTCTCTGGCTCATCATTACCCCCCTGAACTGTCCCCGTGGTGGCTTGTGAACGTGTAATCACTAGCACCCGTTTCACATGTTCAGCCAGGTCATTTCCCACGAGCACGGCTGCTGGCAGAGTCGATGAAATTGCTAGCCGCCAAACTCCCCTCCAGCCTTGAAAGTTGACAGGTACCTCCGCTACTGGCAGTGAGATTACCTGCCCCTCAATCCCTGCCACCTTCATGCTCTCATTTGGGATTACATACTCCCTAGGAATAATATCTGGATGGCACAGGGTCACCTGGGAACAAGTGTCCCGCAGCCCCCGATACTGATGGCCAAGTATTCCTACGTCCACCCCTGCTGTTTCAAACAACTGGGAATCTGTCCTCACCAGTAGGCAGCGCCTGACCTCTACAAGAGGACCATTTTCCTCAGCCTGATCAGCAGATGTAGCTGTTCCAGATTGAGTAGCCATGGCAACAGGCTCCCTCAGTGACAATGAGCCTTGCTCTTTCTGGACACAGAACACAGCTTTTGGCTTGGTTCCACTCGAATCCTCAGGCACAATCCCTTTTAGCTGCTTTAATTTCTCACACTCTGAGATTAGATGGCCCTTTCCCTGACAGAAATAACATTTTCTGCTATATTTTGAGTCTTTCTCATCTTGTTTTGGTTTTCCCTCCAAAATCTGAGGTCTTGGTTTCATGTCTGAGGGCTTCCCTTCACCATGGGCCCCTCCCCCTTGCTGGCTTTTCCCTGGTCCCTGAGAGTACTTGCTGTAGGTTTCTTTGGGTTTACCTACAGATTTCTCCTCACCCAAGGGCTTTCTTATTTGGGAAATAAAATCTGCGATCTCGGCTGCTTCTGCCACAGATTTCGGTTTCTTTTCTAGCTCCTTTTGCTTAGCCTCAAACTCAGCCCTGATCTGTAAACTTTCTTCCTCAGCCCTAGCTTTTATCTCTTTTACTTTTTCTTCAGTCTTATCTCTGATTTCTTTTAACTTAATGTCTTTTTGCTGATTATATTTTTCAAAATCTTGCTCACTTTGTCTGACCTGAGCCTCATACTTTTCTCTTTCCGAAATTTCTTCAACTGATAAATTGTTATTTTTCTTATTTAGGAATGTTAATTTTAATTGTGCCATTCTCATTCTGTGTTCCAGTTCCATCTCTTTCATCCTCATGGCCATTCCCCTTTTCTTGGCATCTGCCTCTGCCTGACTGATTTCAGATCTTTCTCTTAAGTCTAATTCCCTCATCCTCAGTTCATGCTGTTGGGCTAGGAGCATTTTTCTGAGTTCTGAGGTCTGCTCTCCTGTGCTGTCACCCTGCACTGAGCCAAATTCATCCTCAGAACCTTGGTCTACCTGGGGGTCTTTCACTTCACCCATTTCTGCCATTTGGCTTCGAGTCAAGGGCATAATTCCCCCCAGAGCAGGCTGCTTTAAAAAGTCAAGCCTCAAAATAAAACGACCACTTTTTTTTTCTTTTGCCTCAGAACCAGCTTTCCCTATAGATTGCTGCTGTCCTTCAGCACTACTTGCAACTGTAGCGAGTTAGAGTCTACCCCCCTCTGCTGGGCCTCTCAGCAGGCAGGCTGAATCACTTCTACTTTACAGTTTTGCCTCAGCTTTTTCCCGCCAAAACAGGCTGCCTCAGAGCTCCCTAATCTAGCCCCCAATCTGAGGTTACACGTTCTTCTACTAGTGCACCCCCCCGTGAGGTACACCTAGAAGATTACCTACGTGCTCTCAGATTGTCCCTGACTAGACCCCCCTTGCTCTGGGCACACTTGCCAAGGCTTTGCTGGACCGCTGGACAACTGGACCAGTCGTATCCCACACGCTGGACACCAATCAATGTGACAAACCCAGACCTACTGGGATCTGCCACACGTTAACTAAGCTGCCACCAACCATTCCCTGTAAGAAGTCACACAGACCAGGGATGGATTTTTAACCAATAAAAGAATAAGGTTTATTTAAAACAACACACAGGGAAAATAAAATGATCAGGTGAATAAGATATAGTAACGTGGCTTAGTCTCATTCATACATGCATACAGTTTGGTTCACACAGAACCCTTAACTTGAAGCACAGACCCTGAACCTATCAGTTCTGGCTAACCAACAGACACCTGAACCTATCAGGTTGGTACTCTGACACACAGTAGTACCCTGTCTGACACACAGACTCCCACACCAGCTTCTTCTTCCCAGCTGCTGCTTCTTCACATCCCAGCGTCTCCCCTTCACCACACAGGCTTCACATATATATACAGTACAGCCCCTCCTCCTGATGTCCCGCCTTCCACTCCCCATAGGATGGAACTTTCCCTCCAAACCCATGACAGACAGGTAACATCAGTGCTGTATGTAACAGTCACCATGGCTGCTACTTTTGCTGCCAAAGAGAACTGCTCTCCAGAGGCAAATGGCAGTCCTAGTAGGGCTGAGGACAAGGTGCTGGTGGGAATTCAGGGCCAGAGTGTGACCAAAGGTTAATGCTTGTCCCATCTCTACACAGTACTTCTAGTCTAGATAGAAAGAGTGCAGCTTGTTTGTATTTACTTACGCAGTCATTAACTCCACAAGTAATTGTTTGGTGGCCCAAGCAGGAGCTGAATAAACCTCTCACTTTAGTGACTCCCTGTGAGTATAAAACTCCAGAACATTCATCCACCCTCTAGGGGTCCACTCCACCATATCAGACCTGGGTGGTGGGCTGTATATATCTTGGGGTGATCACAAGTGGTCTAGGCCTTTTTTGTTTTCATTTTTGTTCTGGAATATGCCTTTTAAAAGCTAGTATTACAACCAGCTACACAGAAGAAAAGAGAGACTTCCATATGGAGATATAGGAAGTTTTTGGTCTTGAAATATTCTGGAAAAGATAAATAAAAAGTACAATTTTTAATAAACTCCTGAGGGAGGGGTTGCTTCTCGGGCTCATTTATATCATATAGCTTTTGGATGCGCCTGCCAACTGTGATGCCTCAGGCAAGCTGCGTGCTCCCACAGTGCCACTGGAAAGAGGGACTAGTAAACCACTTCTGGGTTTTTTTTTTTAAATACCTGGCAAGAGTCAGCATAAGCCAAAACTGACTTGACAGCCATTTGTGGCATTTGCTGCTATATTTAACATTATGGCATATGATCTTTGTGTTTTTTTTTATTCATTTTTAAGCCATGCTGATCCTCGGATGAGGAGAATGGGATAGAAATGGAAAGGAACGGAATGGAATGAATGAATGAATGAGATAAACTTTTAAAAATATCCAAATCAGGCTACTTATCAAAGCCCATGGAAGAACTAGTCTCCATTCAGATACATGTTTATGACTCCTGTTGTATTCTAATTGTGATTGAAAGCCATCCTGGATTTTTAAAAACGTATACAGTGGGATGTAAAATAAAGTTAAACTTCATTAAACGTAAATTATCCATTCAAAGAGGGCTGTATCAGCAGCCCATGCAATTGGTCTCAAAGGCTGTTATTATGGTGTCTTTAAGTCAAAGGTAACTTTCTTCCCCATTAAACCCAGCATCCTGAAGGGGTGACATTTCATAGACCACTTCTGGAAACATTTAAGTTGCATAAAAATAATGGAATTCATGACCACTCCTCTGATGCGTAACGGACTCTAAGTGATGGCATCTATTGTTAAAACCTTTTTTTCAAAGGAGGTGGGGACCCCCCCCCACAACCATGTTTTTAAAGAGAAATTATTGTCTTTTATAAGAGGTACAATTTTCTCTGTTTTGACCCTTTTTAAAATTACCCATGAGTTTTTAGTACAGGCCTCCAATTAAAAGCCTGTTATCCCAACAAAGCAGCTTTTTTTTTTTTTGTCTCCTCCGTAAGTGAGACAGCCTTCCTCAAATCTTTGAGAGGCTCTTTTCTGGTTCAGCAGACTGCTTAATCCCCAAGATAGCTCTTACTGCATATATGTCAAGGATTTTAAATTTCATTCATATCCCATCCATGGACCAACATATTAAAATAATAAATGTGAATTCAAACTAAAATAATTCATGCAAAGCATTTTTAAAGAAATTAAAAATCTAGAAATATAATTCAGATACGGGAATTTTGAAATTTGTTTTTCCCCTATCAAAAAAAAAAAATCAGAATTCTTATTTAAAAACTTCTGATATTTATATTGATGAAACAAATTCCATCACAGGTGTTTCTGTCAGGTTAACCTGTTTTATTGATAGGGTGGTGGTCTTGCGTTCTGCACGTCCCACTTGACACAAGAACGCCAGGCCAAGGTGTGTAGGGTGCATTAATGCAAATGGGGAAAGTACACAGAAGGGGGATCATGCTAGTTTAACATCCGCCATAAAATTCATTTGCAACATGGCTTCACTGCCTGAAAATGATGCCACGGCTCTAAAATAAGGGTTGTTAAAGTGCACTCTATAAGGGTTGTGGTTGGAAGATACTTTTCTGGACCAGGGTGGATGTCATGAAATCTGGTAGCAACCAATTGTTTCCTCTCTGTTTCAGAATTTTGAAGAGAGTCATGCCTCTCTTATCTTCTTTTCCCACTCTCTTTATTCAGTCTGAATTCAGTTAGTACTATGTATTTAGTCAGTCAGTCATGTAGCAAGTTAACCAAATAAGCTCTGTTTGTGTGACCAATTAATGTATTTCTACAGAAAGTTATTTGAGCTATGAAGAAGTGTGAGTAAAATGGAACTTTTAATTATTTTCTCTTACCAGTGCCTCTGAGTGAATTATTGAGAAAGTAAGTGCCAGTTGAGGAGAACTAACAATAAGGGACGTCTCTCCTCTACTGAGGAGAGACATGAAGCTAATTCTGCTCTGTGGGTCCCTGAACCTTTTCCACTGCGCATGTAGGTCCCTGAACCTTTTCCACTGCACATGTAGGTCCCTGAACCTTTTCCACTGCGCAGTTAGAGGTTTTAAGCCAATACATTTCCACACTCTGCCAGTACTTTTTTTCTGCCCCATGTTTGCACTGGGCGAATAAATGTATCCATCACAAACCAATGAGGCTTGAAGAATTTTGCCACTGCAGTCTTCTGTTTGTTTCACTTACTCTTCCCCAAAATTATATAGCATTTCAAAGAAGCACAGATAGAAAACTGAACATTAAAGTAAGTAATTGATAAGGACTTGGGTGAGTACTAAAAAAAAACAATGGTATGGGACAAATGGATTAATTAGAAGACAGGCTTCCTGCAAAGTGCATATAATTATGAAGAATACTGATGAGATCTCAGTCTGAAAACCATAATAAATATGGGAAAAGGGAAAAGGACGGGCAGGCATTCTTGTTGTCTGGCAAAGGTATAATGACCACGTGCCTTTAACATTGGTGAATAAATATGCTTTCAGAGTATTCTTTGCATGATGTGGCATGTGCCATAAAAATGCTTCCCTCTCTGTGTTGATTTTGCTTTTACTGAAGTTGGTTGTTTAACTTGAGTACACCCGACACAGAATACTTCAAGCTGTGTCTAATAAATATTTAGCAACATGAAACCAAGAGATTTTCTAACCTTGAAACAATAAGTTTGGAAGGGAAGCAGTCACTAAATGACCACTGAGCTTCCTGGTGAATCCTATTCGTTTTATTAATGGTGCAATATGCCAGTGTAACCAATTAGAGTGTACTATAATATATTGTTCCTCCGATGAGGTGATACAATTACTTGCTTTGTGAAAATGAGAGGGGGGGGAGGAATTTTGAACACAAAAGCTTTGTGTTATCCAAGTTAATCATACTGCTTTCTCTCTTTTTATTATTGTTATGGTTTGGGCTATGGAAGTTTGCTGGAACTCTAACAGCGAGGAATAAATGAAGTTAGCTTTGGACTCGGCATGTGACAGTGGGAGATCAGACCAGGTTTAATTCAACCTTACCGAATCCTCTTGAATGGTGTCACTTGTAGAGTTCATACTTGACTTTGGGAAACATTAAACTGTTCTCGCTACTGAGAACTAATTAAGAAATCTGGCCCTCCGTGGCTGAGCTCATTTTGTTCAGGTTGACTGCTTGTTCAAGTCCAACTCTGGATGCTCATCTAATGTACACTGTGACCACCTATTTCACTTGGATTAAGGTAATTACCTAGCTCGACACTTTTCTGACACATTTTGCAATAATGGAATCCAAATCTTTTATACGCTCCTCAAGCCACACTTTAAAGTGCAAATTTTGGCTTGAGAACAGACTCAGTAATCCAAGGTCTTCGTGAACAAATAGGCTATAGGGCAGTCAAATGTAAGCTTTCACGTGTGTGGGCCCTTGCAAAAGGGCTTTCCTCTTCCATGTGGAAGGCTTAATATATAGAGATCTTGCTTTCTGATACCCAGTGTGGTGTAGCTGACAGAGTGACGGATTAGGACTCAGAAGGCCTGAGTTTGAATCCCTGCTCAGCCACGGAAACTCACTAGGGGAGTCGGACTTGTAAAATCACTCCTTAAATGTCTCACCTATTAGGGTCACCATGAGTCAGTTCCAACATGATGGCATATAGCAACAGCTTTGCTTGAGCAGCTGAGGTTCAAGCCTGGGTAGGGTTGCTACTTCTCTCGCAGAGAAAAAGGATGCTGCTCAGGCCAGCTGTAGCTTTCTTCAGGGTTGCTGCTGTTGTTTAGTCATTAAGTCATGTCCGACTGTTTGTGACCCCCATGGACCAGAGCATGCCAGGCCCTCCTGTCTTCCACTGCCTCCCAGAGTTGCGTCAGATTCATGTTGGTGGCTTCGATGACACTGTCCAGCCATCTCATTCTCTGTCATCCCCTTCTCCTCTTGCCTTCACACTTTCCCAACATCAGGGTCTTTTCCAGGGAGTCTTCTCTTCTCATGAGATGGCCAAAGTATTGGAGCGTCAGCTTCAGGATCTGTCCTTCCAGTGAGCACTCAGGGTTGATTTCCTTTAGAATGGAAAGGTTTGTTCTCTTTGCAGTCGAGGGGACTTTCAAGAACCTCCTCCAGCACCAGAATTCAAAAGCATCAATTCTTCGGCAGTCCAGCTTTCACTTCCATACATCACTACATGAAAAACCATAGATTTGACTATGTGGACCTTTGTTGGCCAGGGATGTCTCTGCTTTTTAAGATGCTGTCTAGGTTTGTCATCGCTTTCCTCCCAAGAAGCAGGTGTCTTTTAATTTTGTGGCTGTTGTTACCATCTGCAGTGATCATGGAGCCCAAGAAAATAAAATCTGTCACTGCCTCCATATTTTCCCCTTCTATTTCCCAGGACGTGATGGGACCAGTTGAGCTTCAGACCATTGATGTTGAGCTTCAGACGATTTTTGGCACTCTCCTCTTTCACCCTCATTAAGAGGTTCTTTAATTCCTCCTCACTTTCTGCCAGCAGAGTGGTATCGTCTGCATATCTGAGCTTGTTGAGATTTCTTCTGGCAATCTTAATTCCGGTTTTGGATTCCTCCAGTCCAGCCTTTCGCATGATGTATTCTGCATTTAAGTTAAATAAGAAGGGGGACAATATACAGCCTTTTTGTACTCCTTTCCCAATTTTGAACCAATCAGTTGTTCCATATCCAGTTCTAACTGTTGCTTCCTGTCCCACATATAGATTTCTTAGGAGATAGATAAGGTGGTGAGGCACTCCCATTTCTTTAAGAACTTGCCATAGTTTATTGTGGTCCACACAGTCAAAGGCTTTGGCATAGTCAATGAAGCTGAAGTAGATGTTTTTCTGGAACTCTCTGGCTTTCTCCATAATCCAGAGCATGTTAGCAATTTGGTCTCTAGTTCCTCTGCCCCTTCGAAATCTAGCTTGTACTTCAGGGAGTTATCGGTCCACATATTGCTGAAGCCTGTCTTGGAGGATTTTGAGCATAACCTTGCTAGCGTGTGAAATGAGTGCAATTGGAGCATTCTTTGGCACTGCCCTTTTTTGGGACTGGGCTGTAGACTGATCTTTTCCACTCCTCTAGCCACTGCTGAGTTTTCCAAACTTGCTGGCATATTGAGTGTAGCACCTTAACAGCATAATCTTTTAAGATTTTAAATAGTTCCACTGGAATGCCATCAGCTCCACTGGTCTTGTTGTTAGCCATGCTTTCTAATGCCCACATGACTTCACTCTCCAGGATGTCTGGCTCAAGGTCAGCAGCCACACTATCTGGGTTCTCTGGGACATCCAGATCTTCCTGGTATAATTCTTCTGTATATTCTTGCCACCTCTTCTTGATGTCTTCAGCTTCTGTTAGATCCCTATCATTTTTGTCCTTTATCATGTCCATCTTTGCACAAAATGTTCCTTTAATTTCTCCAATTTTCTTGAAGTGATCACTGGTTTTTCCCTTTCTTTTAGTTTCCTCTACAGTATTTCTTTGCACTGTTCATTTAGAAGGCCCTCTTGTCTCTCCTTGCTATTCTTTGGAAATCTGCATTCCATTTTCTGTAACTTTCCCTATCTCTCTTGCCTTTTGTTTTCCTTCTCTTCTCTGCTATTTCTGAGGCCTTGTTGGACAGCCACTTTGCTTTCTTGCATTTCTTTTTCTTTGGGCTGGTTTTTGTGGCTGCCTCCTGTACAATGTTATGAACCTCCATCCATAGTTCTTCAGGCTATGAGAAGCTGATGATCAGAGCCACAATCAGCTCCAGGTCTTGTTTTTGCTGACTGCATAGAGCTTCTCCATCTTTGGCTGCAGAGAGCATAATCAATCTGATTTCAGTTTTGCCCATCTGGTGATGTCCATCTGTAATGTCCATGCAGAAGGCTAGACTGGAGGAATCCCAAGCCAGAATTAAGATTGCCGGAAGAAATATCAATATCGTCTGATGGCAGAAATTGAGAAGGAATTAAAGAACCTTGTAATGAGGGTGAAAGAGGAGAGTGCAAAAAACAGTCTGAAACTCAACATCAAAAAAACTAAGATCATGGCCACTGGTCCCATCACCTCCTGGTTAATAGAAGGGGAAGATATGGAGGCAGTGACAAATTTTACTTTCTTGGGCTCTATGATCACTGCAGATGGGGACAGCAGCGCCGAAATTAAAAGATGCCTGCTTCCCAGGAGGAAAGTGATGACAATCCTTGACAGCATCTTAAAAAGCAGAGACATCACCTTGCTAACAAAAGCCTGAATAGTCAAAGCTATGGTTTTTCCAGTAGTGATGTATGGAAGTGAGAGCTGGACCATAAAGAAAGCTGACCGCCAAAGAATTGATGCCTTTGAATTGTGGTGCTGGAGGAGGTTCCTGAGAATCCCCTGGACTGCAAGGAGAACAAACTTATCAATTCTAAAGGAAATCAACCCTGAGTGCTCACTGGAAGGACAGATCCTGAAGCTGAGGCTCCAGTACTTTGGCCATCTCATGAGAAGAGAAGTCTCCTTGGAAAAGACCTTGATGTTGGGAAAGTGTGAAGGCCAGAGGAGAAGGGGACGACAGAGGATGAGATGGTTGGACGTGTCTTCGAAGCAACCAACATGAATTTGACACAACTACGGGAGGCAGTGGAAGATAGGAGGGCCTGGCGTGCTCTGGTCCATGGGGTCACGAAGAGTCGGACACCACTAAACGAATAGACAATGATATGTGTGGACTATAATCCAATGAAGATATATTGGAAAGGAGAAAAGAAAACTCTAAAATGTACTCTAAATAAAACTATACTGAAAGACAAAGAATTTATAGAAAGAGCCAAGAAAGAAACAGAATTGTTCTTTAGAGAAAATAGAAGAGACCTCTCTCCAAACTACCTGGGACACAGCCAAGCTTGTCTTTCGGGAAATAGCTACGATATATATGGCCAAGAAAAATAAAGAAAAGAGACAACAATATACAAAACTAAAGGAAGAATATAGGAAATTGTAATTACCAGTACAAAAAGATGTGGAGAAGGGAATATTCAAAAAAACAAGTGGAGTTATTAAAGCATAAAATAAACCTAATAGAGTCAGAAGAACTAGCACAGCAAATTAAGAGAGCCAAACAATTTCCCCCCCCCCCCCCCCGAAAATGCCAACAAACCAGGAAGATGACTAGCAGAAAGACTGAGAAAGGAGAAACAAAAAAGAGTGATAAATAAATTGCAGGATGAGAAAGGAGACTTACAATTCCACAATGAGAAAATTAAGGGAATAATTAAAGAGTTTATGAGAAATTATATGATACACAAAAAATTTCTCCAAAAAAATTATACAATATATTGAAAAAGCAAACTTACCAAAAGATCACAAGACATTAAAAATCTACTAAATAGGGAAATAATAATGATGGAGTTGATGGAAGCTTTAAAAGAAACAAACAAACAAAAAATGATAAAACTCCAGGACCAGGTGGATTACCAACAGAATTACAAATCTCTCCAGGACATACTGTCCTTACCTATGAAAGAAGTTTGCAATGAAGTCTTAATAAAAGCCAAAATACCAAAAACATGTTTGCTGGAGGCAAACATTACTCTAATACCAAAAGATGATGTGGATCTAACTCAAATAAAAAACTACAGACCAATATCGCTTTTAAATTTGGATTACAAAATTTTCACAGCAATTATGGCAGAGATACTAAAAAAAATTCTGATGGGATTTATACACCAAGATCAAAATGGATTCCTACCAAAAAGACAGCTAAGATATAACCTAAGGATAATTTTGGATACACTGGAATATTATGAAATAAAACCAAGGAAACAAATACCATTACTATTCCTTGATGTTCAAAAAGAAGTCGATAATGTCAGCTGGCAATTTATGTTACAGCAGTTGAACATAATGGACCTGGGAGAGAAGTTTATAAATGTAATTAAGATAATCCACAAGAACAAAACAGCGAAAATAATCATAAATGGTGAGCGGACTGAAGGCATTAAGATTGAAAATGGGACAAGCCAAGGATGCCCCCCCCCCCCGCTGTTCATATTGACCCTGGAAGTGCTCCATAGAAATGTGAGTCTGGATCTGGAAATTAAAGGTGAAAGCTTTAAGTTACAAGCATTTGCAGACGATTTGGTATTTATCTTAGAAGATCCACTGGAATCAACATCGAAATTAATAGAAAAGACTGAGGAATATGAAGAAGTAGCAGGACTGAAAATCAACAAGGAAAAAACAAAAGTTATTACAAAAAATAAACAGCAAAGCAAAAAAAAAACCCCAACTACAGTGGTGCCTC
The DNA here is from genome assembly GCF_051106095.1 of Pogona vitticeps. Lineage (NCBI taxonomy): Eukaryota > Metazoa > Chordata > Lepidosauria > Squamata > Agamidae > Pogona > Pogona vitticeps. The sequence goes on from NC_135783.1 coordinate 212,510,771, forward strand.
GCTTAACGAGCGCACCGTATAACGAAGAATCTGTATAGCGATCCCTTTTTGGGGATCGCTATATGGAGCTGCCCCAATCGCCGCACTCGCTTTGCGACGATTGGGGCGTCCGGCAGCCATTTTGGAGCCGCCGATCAGCTGATCGGCGGCTCCAAAATGGCCGCCGGACCAGTGAAAACATCGCTGGAGGGGTAAGTTTTGGCGCCTATTGGAACGCATTAAACTAAGTTTAATGCGTCCCAATAGGCTTTTCCTGCCCCGTACAGCGATGTTTTTGCATAGCGAAGGTTAATCCGGAACGGATTAACCTCGCTATGCGGGGCACCACTGTATCGGAAATGTCAACGTTACAAATAGTTAAAAAGGTGAAATATTTGGGATTATATCTAACTGCAAAATGTGCAACCATCAAAAAAGACAGCTACATAAAAATACTTAAAAATAAAAACAGACTTGGAAAAAAATGGAATAACTTACAATTATCAATGTTAGGAAGGATAGCGACAATTAAAATGTATATCTTACCAAAATTACTTTTTTTTTGTTCCAAACAGTACCAATTAAAATAGAAAAGAAATACTCTGAGGATTTAAACAAGATGATTTAAAGTTTATTTGGCAAGGGAAGAAGGCAAGAATTAAACTCAAAATGGTACAAGAATCTAAAGAAAAAGGAGGATTCGGACAACTAAACTGGGAGCTATGTTACCAAGCGTATATTCTAGTCCGGTTTTAAAAATGGATCATTTTGAGGAATAAAAGACTGATCTATCTAGAAGGACATGATCTACAATTGGGCCGGCATGCCTTTTTATGGTATGAGAAAGCCAAAACCCATAGATAACTTTCAGAATCATTATATTAGAAACTCACTATTGATAATATGGGAAAAGATTAAAAAGAAAGTGTACATAAAAATACCTAGGTGAGTTTTGCCTATGGAGGCATTTGTGCAGCCAAATCTCAGGAACTTTGAGGAAATTTTATGCTATAAAGATATACTAGATACAGAAGGAAAATGAAAACCAAAACAAGATCTTATTGCTCAGGGATTAGGCTTGTCATGGTGGCCATTAATGCAAATGCGATCTAGATACCATAAAGATGTTAAAGATGGCTTTTATAAAGAACAAATACCACTTGAACAAATATTGCTAACCTCAGACAATAAACTAACTAAGAAACTATATAAACTGTTTTTTAATTGGAAAATGGAAAATAAACAGGTGAAAGAAACAATGGTGCAATGGGCTAAAATCTTGGGCACAATATTGAAATGGAGAAATGGCAGAAATTGTGGAATAGAAAGTGTAAAATAACAATAGCAACTTTGTATAAAGAAAATCTTTATAAAATGTTTTATAGATGGTGTTTACCACCTGCCAAAAATGTTTCCAAATATGTCTAGTAAATGTTGGAAATGGAAACAAAAATAGGTAACTATTGTCATGTATGGTGGAGATGTGAAAAAGCAAAAAAAAAAAAAAAAAAAAAAAAAAGGAGTAAAATACACACATGGTTGGTTAAAATGTTTTTAAAATGTATAGACCAGAACTGTTTTTATTAGGTGTTTTAGCAGAGGACTTTTATAAACAATCGGTTTACCTAACTGCATATTGTGACAGCAGCTAGGATTGTATTCGCACAACACTGGAAAAGCAAAGAAATACCAATAGAAGAAGAGATAATTAAGAAGATTTTAGATTGTGCAGAAATGGATAGACTCACACTGAGAGAGAAAGAGGATTCAGAATACTTTAATAGGTGGAATTTGTTCTACAAATGGCTAGAAGATCGGAGAAGGGATTAAGTCACCAAGATGCGAAAATAGATAATTATAAGCAAACCCATGTAACACAATGTTTAACAAGCACAAGTTGAATGTAGATATAGTGAAAAACTAATAAAATGTTATTTTTAAAAAGTTCCTTGAAGTGAATAACAATAGCCAGGTGTTACACTGGGCACCAAGGAGTTGTGCTGTGGAAGTGTCCAATAGCTCATGTGTCCCCCAGCAGGACTAACAGCATAATGAATGGATGACCAAAATTTTCCATACTACTTATAAAATGTATCTTCTACGTAACACCAGTACATTCTTTTGCACGTTGTGGTTTTATTCTAGGAAATTACAGATAGATAAACAGATACATAACAGGACTTTTCCAGACAATGATAAACCTTCAATGATAGGGTGTACTGTGGCACCTTGGAAGTATGTATGTACATCTAATACTGTGGGTAGAAAATAATATGATACAGAAGCAAATTTCAGGAGGAGGAGAAAGAATGAACCCACAACTGACGTTGCTTTATTCCTTCTATGGGAGGAAAGTATAGATTGAGAAAATCACATATACATTTCTTTTGGATCTGGAATAAGTTTACTTGCCAGCTTGTGAGGTATTTTTTTGGGGGGGGTAGTACTTGAAAAGAGTAACATTTTAAGCCTGCAGTTTCTTCACACAGCAGGGGTAAATACGCTGCTGAACAGCCTGCTGCAGGGCCTGCCTATGCCTGACTTAGTAATAATCCCAGCATTTTTCTGAATGTGACAATGATATTTTGACAATGATAATTTTCCTGATATTTTTGGATTTTGTTATTCATAACAACAAAAATGGCCAAATTCATTCTGAGCACTGTCCATTCTGTTTCTCCAGTCTTCATACAGAAAGGGAGGACACTGAGGCTAGTATCCTGTCACCTCACTGTGGAGTGGAAAGGAAACCCTGTCAGCTTCCCACCACTCTGACAGCTGATTTCATGCCTGCTCTGGTGCTGGTTGCAAGATTGGTCATGCTATTGGCCACACAACAGGGAGTCTGACAGAGCAGGGGAACACTTACATCATTTCCTTTCTCTCCAACACATCTGGGCAACAGGATGCTAGCCTTAAAATTTCAGGTTGTAATTGATGACACACTGCCGTTAATTATTTTGTCTGAGTTCTGAAAATCTCTGTCTTTCTTAAAAAGCCAAACGATAAGTGGGGAACTTTATGTTTCTTTTCCTCAGAGTCAAATGGGGAGGGAAAACATGCAAGCAAATTGCTTTTCATAGTCTGCTATTGTAACACAGCCTTTGCTTTTTACAAAACCTTGCACAGTTTTTCTAGTATAATTCCAGAACTGCAAGAATGAGAACTTTTGTCCTTGGTAGCTGAAAAGGGTGAGGTGGGAAACTGGCATCAAATCCTGCAAGGAATCACAGAAAAAAGCATCCTGCTAGATCTCCTCATTTCACTAAAAGATAGTATTCAAGGTAACTTAAAAAAATTCTAAAAAGAGTAAAAACGAGTAAGACTACATTTAGTTAAAAGAAGAAAAGAAAATCATATAAACCTGGCCCAAAAGGGTGACAAGTGTCTGTCTTGCTATTGTGCAATCTGTACCACAGAATAATTCTCAGCTGACTGGGAGAAACGTGGCCATGCTCTCTAATTATCTTCCCCAGGGTCCGTGGTAAAAATCCACATGGCATATTGTTCTGACATTTTAAATAGTGGCATGTCCAATTCTAGAAGTAAATTCTCTCCAGACAGTTTTCAATTAGGCTTTCTCTCAGGAAATGTTTAAATAGGATTGTGGCCCCGCTAACTATGCTGTCTTGAGTTTCACGCTGTTGCTATGCGCTACCCCAAAGTCAAGTGGGAGAAAACATTCATGGCACTGCTTCCTGCACTGCCTTCTGGTGAGATTTAGACAAAGCTTAGCAGAACAGGGCCCACTTATACTACCACCCAACCCCCACTGCACACAGACAATTTTGAAGGTGCATATAATTTTAAAAATTAGCATATGCAAAATTTTAAAATTGCCCAGGCTGTAAATAGCAGAGATCTTTCTAGCAGAGATCAGGAGCATCTAACGGAAAGGATCCAAATGCTCCCAGTTAGGGAAGTCTTACCCCAGGAAAACGTTTTATGAAGAATTAGTCCAAGATTCTAAAATGTTTGAGCATCTGTTAGCAAAAATAAGAGGGACTGCTTCCAAAAGACTCAGCAGAAACTGAAAGTTGCCTTTAAAAGTCCCTGTGTGTTCCAACTCCAAGCTTTAAAACTTCACCTGAGGGCACAAACAAATAAACAGACCCAGCATAACGGAGCCAAGAATGCCTTCTGTGATTTTACGTGATATGTTGCAGCCAATGGATTGGGGCAGCTCCCCATTCCCTGTACTAATCTCATGAGGCCCATTTCTTTCTTTCTTTTTTAACCTTTCCTGTTTCTAAACTAGTCTTCCCCAAACTAGCACTGTCTACATATGCTTGGACTACAAGGCCCATTACCTCCATAACAGACAGGAAGCACAGATTTAACAATGATGGGTCCTTACAGGGCCAGTCCAAGAGATATTGCTGTCAAGGGTCTAACCAGAAATGACATTTCTGCCACCTGGCTCTAAATCACGGTGCACAGCACCCAAAGGCAGTCAAATGCCTAAGGAAGAAAACCTGAACTTATCCTTGGCCTTGAGAGTAAAAACAGTATATATACAGCATCAAGGAACAGTTCGATGCCCTGTCAAGAGACCAAATCAGCTGCCCGAGACAGCTTTTACACATTGCTAAATCGCAGGGCTGGCACTTGTCTACACATATCTAGAGCTGATCATGCAGGCAACCCACATTCAAGAAATCACTGGGCAGACCACCTTTTAAAACACAGGAATTGGCTATGGCTCAGCCTGCTCAGGCAACAAAGATGTTTTGAATCCTCGGGCTTTGTACATGCTCTGTTTTAATAAAACCGTCTCCCTCTATATTTCATGGGAATATTTGTATTATTACTTGTATGACAATTTGCAGAAATATTGGCGAAGCTTATCGGCGGCTAAGACTGGCTCTGTCATTAGGCAAAGTGAGATGGCTACCGCAAGAAATAGATTTAGGGTGTCAGGAAAGAGCAGCACATTATCAGTTAACTTCATGAGGTTATATTTTCATTGCTGGCTGAATAACTCAGTGAAGGTACAGTACTTCCAGACTGGCATATAGCTTATTCTTTGGATTGCTTTTGGTGCTGTTTGGTTTGAATCAAATTGGGGCATCCACATGTGTTTAGACTTAGAGTAATCCATCCCACCCTTTTTAGAGCTGTCCCACTCCTTTCTGGCACAGTGTTTTTTTGTGTGTGATTCAGAGTGCTCCTGATTATCCCATGCAGTACCCTGTCCGGTTGGTTAGTTCACACCAAAACAGAACTGTGGGTGGTGTTATCTAAGGTGACAACGCTGTGATGTATTTGGTGTTTTGTGGCATTGAAAGGGGTAATATAAAATGCCCCTTTTTCTATTTTCACCTACTCTACTCTGTTTAATTTTTAAAAAAAATATATATTTTTCTATTGATGCAGTGGAATTCAAAATAAATGAGAAGATACATTGGCGGTATTATGTGTACCATGCTAGGTAGATGCACTACTATTGCACTTTGTAACTTACTTTAAGAACAACAACAGCAAAAGGAAATCAACTTGCTGAATGATGGCTGGAGGAAAAGACGGGGAAAGGGGGTGTCAGGAAGTGAAAGGGGGCATTCCAAAGATCTGCCTGGATCCTTCCTATGAGAGAAAAATTGTTGATCAGTATAAATGGAAGGATTGCTCAATGAATATTCATCATCACTGCTAGCGATAGAGCTAGATAGGGACGGATACATGTATCAAAATAATTTGGCTGGTTTGGGAAATATGTGCTTGAATTGGGAGGGGACAACATTAATTGCTTTGTCCCAGGCAGCAAAATGTCTTGACCTGCCCTGCTTGTGATCGGGACAGAGAAACAAGAGGTCTTGTAAAGGCCCCAATTGGGGAGGGGGGAAACACCAGACATGGCTGCAAAGAGGAGTTTTCAACTGAAGCGGTCAGCTTCATTTATCCTACAACACTGCCCCATCATTAAAAAAATAAAACCAAGGCCCAGAAGCCATCTGTAGCTAAATGAGATGATGAGAAGTGCTATATTTTATGTAAAGAAGCTCCTTAGAAGCTGAAAAGTGGGCATCTCACCCTTACACCACAAATTCACTTTGAGATCTCCTGTGTCACTTTATAGTAATCTTTCTTCACATAACCCACTTTTTGCAATCGATACTAACTATGCCACTCCAATGATAAAGGATTTAAATGGAAACCACCAAAAGGAAATATGTATTTGCTTTTCATAATTTCATGGCAACCAGGAACAAAGGGAATCTGCCTCTGTGTATATATGTGTGTACATTTCTTTCATGTCTCCACAATCAAAGATCGTGCGGGTGAGGAATACCAAGTATTTTTATTGATCTGCTTTAAAGGTAAGTGGACTAGCATGCTTACTTGAATTGGGTTTTCCATGCTTCCTTTAATAGATTGTCACAAACCGTGTGAGCCATAAAGAAATACCTTTCACGAGAAACTTTATAGTTAGAACATTGTTACATGTTTTAGCCTGACGGGCCTAGTGTTGTAGCTGCACGATGCTACCTGCTCATAACCTGGTGAGGGTAACATTTTAGCAAAACTAGGTGAAATCATTTTCATTCTATAATCCGACTTCTGTCATTTCAGTACAATTTATGCCTGCTCAACAGAGCTAGATGAGGTTTCCGAGAGACCCATAAAAAGAGGTTGGAGCTGAGCTCTGGGTACATTTTCTAATGCACCACATCTCTGTGGAGGATCGACAGCTGGATAATTTAAATATCACACAGGAGATCTGAAGGGTCTGGGAACCAAAACAAAGGAGCAAATAAACAAATAAAATTTACCGTGGGAAAATGTAATTTTCAGAGAGCGAGCTATGTTAAAACTGTTTCAGTAGGAACAAACAACCCACAAATATATGTGACACCTTTAAGGCTCACAAATTCATTTTAGTGTGAACTTAAATGGATTCAACCCATTTCTTTGGATGCAAAAAACACAAACCATGTTCTATGCACTCCATGTATCTGAAGGATGGTGTCCGTGAAAGCTGGCAATGAAATAAATCTGCTGGTCTTAAAGGAGCTGCAGTATCTTTGATGTGCTTCTGTTGGGGAAAAGCAAGATCCCTTCAGATGTGCCAGGAGAACCATTAATTATCTGTTCTAATTAATGCTTCTACTGTAGTGTGAGGGTGATGTGGGATAGGTCAGTGTTCCAGAGTCAAGAGTGCAAGGTTGTCTTAGCTGGCAGAAGTGGATCATAGTTAGTTAGTCAAGATGAAATTAAATCCCAACAAAGTTTACACAAAAAACGTCAGCTACTTTCTGGACCATAAAGAAAGCTGACCGCCAAAGAATTGATGCTTTTGAATTGTGGTGCTGGAGGAGGTTCCTGAGAATCCCCTGGACTGCAAGGAGAACAAACTGATCCATTCTAAAGGAAATCAACCCTGAGTGCTCACTGGAAGGACAGATCCTGAAGCTGAGGCTCCAGTACTTTGGCCATCTCCTGAGAAGAGAAGACTCCTTGGAAAAGACCTTGATGTTGGGAAAGTGTGAAGGCCAGAGGAGAAGGGGACGACAGAGGACGAGATGGCTGGACAGTGTCATTGAAGCTACCAACATGAATCTGACCCAACTCCGGGAGGCAGTGGAAGATAGGAGGGCCTGCCGTGCTCTGGTCCCTGGGGTCACGAAGAGTCGGACACGACTAAACGACGACGACTTTCTTATAATAGGAAGATTCTCTTTCACACTGAGGTAGAAGGTGGGGGACTTCTTTCCATCAAAAGGATTGTATTTCCCCATACCCTTCCAGAGTGGAGCTAAAGCTATAAGTGAATACAGCTAAAGCCACCTAAGTCAGAGGACCTGCACATAGAAACACACACAGACAAGCTACATCTTGCAGTCAAGGCAAATGGAACTGCCTTTACAAAAAGATGATAGCACTGGAGTTTTCATACGTGACAAATTACCTATTTTTCTTTTACCCAGATACCGTATTCAATTTACCTTCCTGGTTCCAGCTATACTCCAGTAATTAAAATAAACAGATTGAACAAGCCCATTTCTACCATTATTTTTGTCTAAGTAGAAGAAACTAAGTTTTATGATTGCTATAGCTATCCTAATTTAAATGTACTTCAATTCTTTAATCTCAAAATGGACCCATTCCACATAAACTAATATACTTTACAACAGTATCGTGTAGGAAATAATTAGGCTGCAAGTTCTGGAGGCTTTAATATGGATGAAATTATATAACTATCTTTGCATGCTGCATAAGGCCCTATTAAACGCACGAGCCGGCAATGTTGCCGGCTGTCAGAAAGCAAAATGAAAAATAGTTTTAATAGCTGCTCTTTGACCTGTTTTATATTTTATGTCAATTATAACAGCACACAACCATGCATAATTATGAAGCATAGATGCATTAAAATGTACACATAATTTGTGTTCTTATGGCAAACATTGCAGGAGGGTTTAGAAAACAAACTGCCGATTTCCTATTGTTGTTAAGTCATCTGAACAGTTATATATTGGGATTAAATATTTTAAGACAGATTTGTCTTTCCATCTGTCTTGAGTAATTTTAAAGAAATATTTTTTTTTGAGATGGACAAAAATCCCTGCATAGACACAACTTGCTGCCATCTGTACGCTCGCTCATAACACAGTGTGTGGATTCCAGCATGAATAGCAAAGTAACCCTGGAAGATATACAGATTTGTCATCTGAACATCATTTTTAAAAGGATCCAATTTATTCACAGCGGGAGTTTCCTTTTGGCACCGACACAATCATCCTTGTTTGGGGCAGAAAGACTGGTTCGTTTATCTTCTGCTCTGTTCTTTTCTTTTCTTCTTTTCTTTTCTTTTCTTTTATTGGGCAGTGTATCCTACTTCAGCAAAACACATGATGACTAAGAGAAAAACACTTAACAACACTTGAGATTTTTGGAGATTTCTGTACAGAATAATAAGCAACATTGAGATTACTACAATACAAAAATTACCACGACTATTCTTTGTGTCATGAGGGTGGGGTGGAGATGAGGAAAGTGACCACACTGCCTAGAAATGCCAAGAACACCATTTGCCTTGGATTCGAAAGAGAAGGTGTGGCCTAGAGATGCATCAGACCTAGAGAGAAGTGCAATGGTAGAGGACTATACCACTTCAAGCTGCTTCTTTTTATCTCCATCCTAAATTCTTAGCCTCATGACTCATAATTCACCATTAAGAAATTGTTTAGCATGAATTGAAAGGGAGAAGATACATGGATTGGGGGGGGGGTCACATAAGAGAGATTCCTGATTCCATCACCAAACTTACCATAAAGATGGTCTTTCAATTCTAATTTGTCAGATCTCGTCGTGCACAAAGGTCTGCCTCGCTTCAGTCAGTTACACACTAATGCCCTTGATACACTGTACAACTCTTTCTTTTTCTGCCTGTTGAAAATATGGGAAGGAATTCCAGGATGTAGTCCTTAATGGAGCATCTTATATAGGGTAGAAAACATTTTTGCCTCTCAAAATTTGGGTACCTCTCAAACCACAAGATAGCCCAAAATTTCCTGCCACATTAGACAGGAAACGAGAGGCCACTCCTGCAAGTCAGTGGTGGCAGTACCCACACACATGACACACCGGAGGAGGATGCGGTGCCTATTTACAGTCCTGACTGCCCCCAAAACGGCAGGGTTGGGTTTTTTTGTTTTGTTTTGTTTTGCTTCCCTCAGTCTGGATGCAGAGGAGGAGGAGGAGGAGGAGGAGGAGGAGGAGGAAGCACCTCTTATTTGCCTAAGGAAAGAAACGAGGTAGCAGTTGTCACTGCCGCCCAACAGACTGACAGCAAACCTCCAGCAGTAGGGGGCCTGCCTGGGCAAGTGATAGCACAAAAAGGAATTTGCTGCTTCTGGGTGTTGGGTGCTGGGAGACAACCTCCTCACTAAAGGGTCATGGGCAGAGCTGGCCTTGCTGAACCAGCCCATGCATGACAGGGCAAGACTGCTTCTGAGCAGCTGCTCTAAATCCCAGCCACTATGGAAACCCTGCCTTTGGGGGTGGGTGGGCGGAATAAGCCACAAACACTCTGAATAAAAATCTGGAACTCTGGTTTTTAGTTCCCAGTAGAAATGGGTTTGCCTCTGAGGCGTGAAGTGTACCATCACACACAGAGGCCCACTATTTTGGAGGTCTGAGAAGGCAACCCAAATCAGCTCATTATAAAGAGATGTTTAATGGACAATACTTTTCATTTTCATAAAATATTAAATCACTAGGGGATGAAATAATTATTTTTTAAAAACCCAAATAGGATATAGGTGATTAAACCTGTGAGAGGGAAAAAAAACTTACCGATATGTACCACTATTTACAAACTACAATACACAGGTGGGAAGAGAAATCAGCAGACTAGGTTTTTAAAAAAACTCCCCCAACTAACCAGTTTGCTTGTTCGCCAGTTAAATTATTTTAATGCCAACTTCCAGGGCAATCCCTTGTGAAGAAAGGAAAACAGACTTAAAAATAAAGGAAAACATTATCATTTACGTGTGCTTATTATTTCAAAAAGAAATCGAGGCATATATGTAGTTGTTGGGTTCATCTTTCCATAGAAGTGCATCTATTATACACATCCCAAGATTTTAAACCAGATGAAGCACATTTTGCTACAGCCTCTGAAATCTATTTATATCTGAGGCTTGTGTTCTGTTTTGAAGAAGATCTGTGCATTGCAACCATGTGCACAGTGTACCATATGGTGTAACCGTGTGCATAGTGTACCACTAAAAGTATTGAAAAGTATGAGCAAACGTGCTTTGCTATGCTATGCAATTATCTTGTCGCTTCTGACTTACAACAGCCCTAATAGGGTGACCAAGGTCACTGAGGAATTAGCACATGGTTTTACTATTGCCACTCTCCAGAGAATTCCTGTGCCTGTCCAGATTTGAACTCATCTCCTCCGTCTTGGTCCATCACTCTGTCCGCTACACCACATTGACTTTCTTAAAGGTGATGGGAGAAAATGCATTAAAATGTACCTTTTAATGTGGGGAAGGATAGCAAAATAAGGCATGCATTTCTATATGGGAAGAAAACATCGTCTTGGAAACTGATACAGTGGACCCTTGACTTACAGACGGCTTGACTTACAGACTTTTTGAGTTACAGACTTCTCTGGCCGCAAAATTTAGGTTTGACTTGCAGCCTGAGAATTGACTTACGGACCAGAAAAAAACCAAAATGGAACAAAAACAGCCTGTTACGGGATTAATCGGTTTTCAATGCACTGTAGGTCAATGGAGACTTGACCTACAGACTTTTTGACTTGAGAACCACCTTCCAATACGGATTAAGTTCTCAAGTCAAGACCCCACTGTACTGAACTGGGGGCAGCACAAGAATCCCGGTTGGAGAGATTTATTTTGTGTCCCTACCTCACATGTCTGGCAATTCAGGGTGGAAGCAGGACACTCCATCAGCATGCATACCTGACTGCTTAGGTTTCTCTTCTCAAAGGACTTCACCAGTTTCTTCAGCAAATTACATCCCCTGCCTCACCATCTGGAAATATATGCCTCAATTGCATGCACTGCATGTAGATTATTGCACTGCTGTCTCCAACAGCAAGTACATGGCACATGAGCAGATGTATGTTCTTAAATCACTCGTGTAGCCTTGGATTGACTGCGGTCTCCTCCCCTCCCCTGTACGTATGTCCACCCGTTTGAGGACCTTGCCTCTGTCATTCACCTTTTTCAATCCTGCTGAAGGAAGTGCTGGGGAAAGAGGCAGTGCGTTCATGGCAAAAAGGCTCACCAGAGAAACAGGGAGCATGGGGACAATCTCAGAGAGTGTCTCACAGAGTTGGCTCTGCCAGAGCAAAACAGGAGCATCCCATCCATAGAGATCAACCAGGATTCAGTGCCAAAGCAAGCACATTCACAAATGTTCTTATAGCTCCTTTGGCAGGAGGATCTACAGCTGAATGTCTGAATAGGTGTCGCTTTTGAACTTTCTTCTCCTCTTCCTCCTTCAGGCTCCTGGTATCTTCTGTTTTGTCAACAAAGGTTCATTTTTTTAACTCATGCTTATTCTGATCTTTGGTCTCAGCATAACCTCTCTTTAAACTCCTCTGAGTTAGAAAGTGGTGGCGAGAGGTACTGTTAGCACTTTGAAAGAGAGAAAAGCTGTCACTATAAACATGCTGTTACTCCTAGCAGCCCTCTGTTTTATTTTTAGAAAAACTTAGTGGGAAAAAAGACATTTCAGAAAGTTTACCATGAATGGTGGTAAACCATTCTTGAATCTAACCATTGAGAGTGTTCTAACCTATGGCATTCTGGCATGGTTTGGGAGTACTGTAGCTCTGTAGCGGACAAAAAAGCTCTACAGAGAACCATTAAAATTGCCCAGAATATCATCGGGCTCCAGCTACCAACCCTGGATGACATCTTCACATCCCGCTGTCTAAGGAAATCACACAGCATCCTGAGAGACTCTTCCCATCCTGCTTATAACTTTTTTGAACTGTTACCATCTGGCAGAAGATATAAAACAATTAAGACTCGGACCACACGTTTTCTCAATAGTTTTTATCCCAGAGCTATAATTGCAATTAATAATGAGCTTAAAGACCACCAGTAGTGAATAATTAGTTGGACTGTGTTACTTGGCCTGCGGTGTAGATGTTTGTATTTTTAGTGGGGGACTTTTAGTGGGTGGGGAGTGTTTGGGAATTTTATGTGTGTGCATGTGTCTGGTCTCTGGGTGTCTGTGAATTTCATTGTATGTGTATATACTTACAATGACAATAAATTATTATTATTATTAATCTAGAAGTAGTTCCCGTCACTCAGTATCAAATTTCTCCCTGGGGCATATAAGAAGATACGTGATATAAGGAACACTCTCCTAAAATGTAGGAGATTTAGAATTAGGCACATAAGATGAATGTTATCTCCAAACAAAACCTTCTGATCCATTCCTAAAACCTGTGCATATCCCAAAACAAGGCCACCACTTGGTATCCCTCCAAAATTATAGCTCATAGAATTCTGTGTGACGTGACTACCATATTTTTCCATGTATAAGATGCTCCCGTGTATAAAAACCCACCACCACCACTAACCCAAAATTAAGATATCTAAGTGGGGCATAGCAAGTGGAGGGAGAAAGGGATCAAAGCAATCCTGCAGCTGCACAATCGCTTTGATCCCTTTTCCCCTCCACTTGATTTTGTTCTCTCCTCAGCTTACTTCCATGTGTAAGACAACCCTCAATTTTTAGTATAAAGATTTTAGACAAAAGTATTGTCGTATGTATGGGAAAATACGGTATTTCTTGCAATGCACAACCTGTGGCTGCTCCATTTGGAAATGAAGGGGCTTGAGGGTTTTGTTGATCCAGACCTGTTGGGATGATTCGATGAACTTGACTTGTAAATAATGTGAATATAAAACTAAGGTCATTGGGCATACCAAGAGCTAAGCTCCCAAACACAGACAGGTGACGTCTTGTGCACACTGACACCGGAAATGGTTGCTGATTGTCAGCTTAGAGCTGTGGTTTAAAAAAAATGTAGGTCATGTGGCAAATCTTTATGAAGTTAAACTGAACCCATCAGATTCAAAAACAGAATGGTTTGGAAGCAACAGGGTATTTGATAATGCCCTGCCAAACCATAACATTTGTTAACAATGGCTTAGTCTTTGGAAACAAAAAGTCATTTTTTTTATTCTTCAAGCTACTCTTTTTTTTTTTTTTAAAGTATGCTATTGAAATAATAACAGTAAAGTAGGAAAAGTCGAAGGCAGCAGTAAAAGATGAGAAGAAAATAGGAGATGGACTGACCTAGTAAAGGAAGCCATGGCTTTCAGTTTGCAAGAGCTGAGCAGGGCTGTGAATGATGGATATTTTGGAGGTCACTCATTCAGTTACTGTAAATGAGAGGCAACTTGTCAGCACAAAACAACTAATGCTATCAGGATGATGATGAGATTAAAACTGCATTTAGGATGTCAGCGTTTATTGCTTACTCTGATTCTTGATGCACTAATGTTCAGAAACTTGAAGAAGTTTCATTTGTAGTTTGTAAAGGTGCCTTATACCAAATTAAGCCAGGCGAATAATAATAATAATAATAATAATAATAATAATAATAATAATAATAATAATAATAATAATAATAATAATAATAATAATAATAATAATAATAATAATAGTGACAGAGCTCATAATGTGCATACAGAAGTCTATTTAGGACACATTCTTATATGAAACCCAGAAAAGAGCTTACATTGTTAATGGAGAACAGAAATATGCCACGCGTTACCCATGGACTGTAGCCCAAAGTCAGTCTGCCTGTTTTTTATTTCTCTCACACTTAATTTCATTTAACACCTTAGTTCTCCCTTGTAGTATCCAAGGTAGCTTACAACATATGTTTAAAAACACCATGTTACAATATTTAAACAATGTTTAAGTGTGGACCTTTTCAGTATCCTGACCTCACTCCAACTCCAAAGCCCCTGTTCCATGCCAATTCTGAACTGATGCATCTTTTCTGGACACCACACTTCAAGAAGGATATTAAAAAATTGGAGCAAGTTCAGAGGAGGGCAACAAGGATGATCAAGGGGCTGGAAACCAAGCCCTAGACTGAAAGAATTGGGCATGTTTAGCCTTGAGAAAAGACTGAGGGGTGATATGATAGCACTTTTCAAATATTTGAAAGGCTGTCATACAGAGGAGGGGCAGGATCTGTTCTCGATCATCCCAGAGTTCAGGACATGCAACAATGGGCTCAAGATTTCGGTTGAATATCAGGAAAAACATCCTAACTGTTAGAGCAGTACGACAGCGGAACCAATGACCTTGAGAGGTGATGAGTGCTCCAACGCTGGAGGCATTCAAGAAAAACTTAAGACACTCACTTGGCAGATATCCTTTGATTTGGATTCCTGCATTGAGCAGGGGGTTGGGCTTGATGGCCTTGTAGGCCCTTCCAACTTCACTTTTCTATGATTCTACAATTCCCATTGTTGACTGAATGGAATAAAGAGTAATTTGCAACAGAACCTTGGAGGAAGAGGGTTCTCTCCCCAGGGATCCTCTTACAGTACCCCTTTCCCTTGCTGTAATCCAATCTCTCTCTGTGAAGAAAGATCATGCACATACTGAGCCGTGTTGGCCCCTAATCCCTCACTATATGCTGACCTTTGAGCCAACAAGGTTCAACCGGCATGTAGCTAATATATAGGGTTAAAGTGTTAAATGGTCTTATTGGATGTGAGGTGCCTTTTTTGCTCCCTCTCTAGCTAAGGTTTGTCCGCTCCAATGAGCAGGAAATGTAGCTCTGAAATTCTCATCAACCCTCACAACTGGCCAAGCGGGCTGAGGGAATTTTGAGTCCAGCAACAACCGGGAGGTTGGAGGATCCCAGCTCCTTTGAGAGCACTTTCTGAGCCCATCTTCCTCATAATCTTTAACTGGAGAGATCAGAATTGCAACTTGGAACATTGTGGAAGCCAAGAATACTGTATATGCAGTATGCACATGAATGCGGCCACTGGTTTAAATACCACGTGGCTTGAACCTAATTTTTAAAACATCTGAACAGAAATCAATTCAAATTGCCAGTGTGACCACAGCCTCATGTTTCTAGATTTCAATCAGCTTAACTTAAACATGCCTGTTCCTAAAAGTGTTTGTGAGATGGGTCATTTTCTAGAGCACAATTAAGTTAAATTCACTAAAGGGTTTTTTAGTTCCTGGTTTGGGACTACTGGTGATAAGAGGTATGGGAAGGGGAAGAAAGAGAGAATGGAAGAGAAGAGTTTGTGTGTGTTTTTTTTAATTTGCTGAGTCAGAAGATGCTTTCGTAGAAAAAGCAATGTCAAAATTTGGAATCTAAATCAATAGCTAACAAGGTTGGTTTTCAGAGCATTGAACAGAGGGTCTGCCCTTCCATTATATCAACAGGAGAATTTTGTGGGTTTAATTTACACTCCTTGCCTCAAAAGTCTTCACTTTTCAGATTTCTGAGTCCACACTGTTACGATTGTCATGCATGCTTGTAAACAGGAGGCTCCATCGGTTACCCTCGGCCTGGATTGAACAAACTAACATCATAACAAGAGTGTTTATGGAGGGAAAAAAACGCTTAAGCATTGAAGCAGAAAGGGCTTAGCAGTGATCAGACCTCTCTCCCACCTTTATTCTTCACTGTTCACATTGAAATGCAAATATCAGCGCAGGGTTTCCACTGGCGTGCCACTCA